>NC_059379.1:10585000-10885000 GCF_019703515.2 Myxocyprinus asiaticus
CAGTAGAAAAAGAGGGGCATTGTGAAACAGAACAGGGCAGAAAGGAAAGAAAGGAGGCTGCCGCAGCAATGGAGATTTGAGATGCAGACAGTGTGGCCTTGCCGGACAGAGCCTAGGGACAGAGCTGTCTCGGACAGATACAGATAGAGATTCTGATCGCCTGCTGCTGATGCATAACTGGATACCCTTTCTGTCATATTTGAGGAATACAATAGTGTATTAAAAGACCAAAAATGAAAATTGTTATTGTTTACTTGGCCTCATGTTGTTCCACACTCATATGACCTTTTTTGTCTTACATGTAATGCAGAAGAAGTTTTGAAGAATGTTCTTGCTGTTTTTTTCCCACACCAGGAAATGTCAAACATCATCGGTTATTTTTTGTCTTGTGTTGGTGATGTGTAAAGTTTGAAAATATTAAGTGTTAGTTCACTCAAAAATGAAAATTCTGTCATCATTTACTCACCATCATGCAATCACAGATGTGTATGACTTTCTTTCATCTGCAGAATTCAAATGAAGATTTTTAGAAGAATGTTTCAGCTCTGTTGGTGCATACATTTGAAGGATGGCCAGAACTGTGAATCTCCAAAAATCACAAAAAGTCAGCATTAAAGTAATCCATATGACTCCAGTAGTTAAATCCATGTTTTCAGAAGCAATATGATAAGTGTGGGTGAGAAATAAATCAATATTTAAGTCCTTTTTTTTTTTTTTTTTTTTTTTTACTTTTAAATCTACACTTTCACTTCCATATTCTTCTTTTTTTTTTGGCAATTTGCATTCTTTGTGCATATAGCTGGTATGCTGGTCAGGGCTGGTCAAAGGTGGAGATTTATAATAAAAAAGGAGGTTGAGTGAAAGATTTTCTGTGAATAATGACATAAAGGCTATCGTGTGACTTTAGAAGACTTGTATGATAGGAATGTAGTACATTGGACACAAATGACTACTTTTATCATACTTTTATGGTGCTTTTTTGCTTTCTTCATTCACTTTTCATTGTATGGAGCTTCTTGGAAATTCTGCAAAATACTCTTGTATTTCAAGAACATTTGTTATATAGCTTTGGATCGACATGTGGGTGAGTAAATCAAGTTAAATTCCCTTAAAGGTACTTAAACAATTTGTTATTTGACTTGGATACCAGCAAGTATGTATCCTTTATGGCTAATGTAGTGTACAGTATTTTCGTCTTATAAAATCAGCTTTTACACACGCACACATCATTTTATGTGCGTTTAGCTCTGTTGTGTGGCACTCACTCATGCAGTCTGAGGGCTTGGCATGTGTGTCTGTGAGGTTGAGGTTGGTATGGTGAGTGTTGTGGAGACTGGCATTGTGCCCGGCATGGAGTTGTCCTGGATTTTTTTGTTAAAGTAAACCCATCTGACCTCATCCTAACCTTTTGCCTGTACAGATAAATCTTTCCCAGAGCACGAAGAGTGAAAGTATGGTTTGCGTTAGTTACACTTCCTTCTTTTCTTTGTTGCATTCTTTGAGTGTCACATTACCTAATTGCTAACATCATAATACAGCCTGTAGTTTCATAATAGACAGGGGCAATAAACAAATTGCTTAGTCAACATAAAACAGTGTTTGAACCCATTTTGCTAATGTAATGTGGCGTATTTCAGAGTGAAACAGGGTATTTGATGAGAATTTTTTGTTTTATCCAACAGGAAATGATTGGATGTTAATATGAATTGATTTGTAATTGATTTCATCCACCAGGAATTTACTGGATCCTGATTTGAATTGATTTTGAATAGATTTTATCCATCAGGAATTGATCGGATTGTGATTTAAATTGAGTTGATATTATCCAACAAGAATTGATTGGAATGTGACTTGAATTGATTTTGAGTTGATTTTACCCTCCAGAAATTGATTGGATTGTGATTTTAAATAGATTTTGAATTTATTTATCCATCAGGAATTGGTTCAAGTGTGAAAAGTGGGCGTTCAGTGCCAGAATGGGCTGGTACAGCTAGCTGGGCCTGGTCTCTATTTGACAGATTGATGGAGAGGAGGCGTTTTTAATAATTAAGGTTACTTGGTGACATCATCCAAAAAGGAAAGTCATTTTAGAGGCCGAGTAAGTTAATACATTTTAATATACACTATATTGCCAAAAGTATTCGCTCATCTGCCTTTAGACACATATGAATTAAGTGACATCCCATTCTTAATCCATAGGGTTTAATATGACGTCGGCCCACCCTTTGCAGCTATAACAGCTTCAACTCTTCTGGGAAGGCTTTCCACAAGGTTTAGGAGTGTGTTTATGGGAATTTTTGACCATTCTTCCAGAAGCGCATTTGTGAGGTCAGACATTGATGTTGGATGAGAAGGCCTGGCTTGCAGTCTTCACTCTAATTCATCCCAAAAGTGCTCTATCGGGTTGAGGTCAGGACTCTGTGCAGGCCAGTCAAGTTCTTCCACACCAAACTCGCTCATCCATGTCTTTATGGACCTTGCTTTGTGCACTGGTGCGCAGTCATGTTGGAACAGGAAGGGGCCATCCCCAAACTGTTCCCACAAAGTTGGGAGCATGGAATTGTCCAAAATCTCTTGGTATGCTGAAGCATTCAGAGTTCCTTTCACTGGAACTAAGGGGCCAAGCCCAGCTCCTGAAAAACAACCCCACACCATAATCCCCCCTCCACCAAACTTCACAGTTGGCACAATGCAGTCAGACAAGTACCGTTCTCCTGGCAACCACCAAACCCAGACTCGTCCATCAGATTGCCAGATGGAGAAGCGTGATTCGTCACTCCAGAGAACGCGTCTCCACTACTCTAGAGTCCAGTGGCGGCGTGCTTTACACCACTGCATCCGACGCTTTGCATTGCACTTGGTGATGTATGGCTTGGATGCAGCTGCTCGGCCATGGAAACCCATTCCATGAAGCTCTCTACGCACTGTTCTTGAGCTAATCTAAAGGCCACATGAACTTTGGAGGTCTGTAGCGATTGACTCTGCAGAAAGTTGGCGACCTCTGCGCACTATGTGCCTCAGCATCCGCTGACCCCGCTCTGTCATTTTACCTGGCCTACCACTTCGTGGCTGAGTTGCTGTCATTCCCAATCGCTTCCACTTTGTTATAATACCACTGACAGTTGACTGTGGAATATTTAGTAGCGAGGAAATTTCATGACTGGACTTGTTGCACAGGTGGCATCCTATCACAGTACCACGCTGGAATTCACTGAGCTCCTGAGAGCGGCCCATTCTTTCACAAATGCTTGTAGAAGCAGTCTGCATGCCTAGGTGCTTCATTTTATACACCTGTGGCCATGGAAGTGATTGGAACACCTGAATTCAATTATTTGGATGGGTGAGCGAATACTTTTGGCAATATAGTGTATGTATATTTTTTCCTTTGGAATCTTGCACAATCTGTAATTATTAAAAGAGTTAAATTTGTATTTCAAATGTACTAATTAGTGCTTGAAATTAGCTAATTAACTTCTGCTGTTTGTGTGCTTTAAAGGGATAGTTCACCCTAAAACGAAAATTCTGTCATCATTTATTCACCCTCATGTTGTTCCAGACCTGCATGACTGTATTTCTTCCATAGAAGAAAGATAGTCATAGCAGCTTTTTTCCATTCAATGAAAATGAATGGTGACTAACATTCTGCCTAACATCTCATTTTATGTTCCACTGAAGAAAGTCATACAGGTTTGGAACAACAAGTAAATGTTAATTCAATTATGGCAGAATTTTCATGTTTAAGTGAACTATCCCTTTAATACTGATTGCTCAAATTTAAATCTTAAATGCATTGCTTACCCGAAATACCACAAATATTTTATTATAATTCACAAAATGCAGTAGTGTCCTGTAACTCTAAACTCTAAGACTGCATCATGATATTCGCTTGGTGCTGTTCCCTCAACATCCCGGCCTCTCTTTGTCATATTTAACATTAGTCATTGGGAAAAAAATGTAATTTCATCATTTGGAATATGGAAGAGCTGCAGTGGCCAGCTGCTTCCAGCAGATATTGACAGGCTATTAATTGTCCAGACTCGTGCTGATTTGCGCTGGAGGTCCAGAGGCACAGACCCGTGTCCCTGCGGGTCTGCGCTTCTCTGCACCTACTCTTTTCTGACGGCCGCTGCAGTTTTGTTGATTGCGACAAACGCAGGAGTGCCTCTCAGTGGGCCGGTAATTGAGCCAGAGGATCACTGAGCTTCAGCACAATAAAGCAAAACACTGACACCCACATCAAGACACACACATAAACACACTCTCTTTCTCTCTCTCTTTCTCTCTCACTCTCGCTCTCTCTCTCTCTTTCTCTCTCTCTCTCTCTCTAAATGGCATGGGTGATGGAGCAATTAAACATAGCACCATCCTTATCCATATTAGACTTCAGCTTTCTCCTTTGGGGGTGGGTTACCTGTGTAAATAGTGTGAGTGTGTGTATGTCTGTGAGAGAGAGATGCTTTCTTCAGTCGAATGCCTCTCAGTCGGCTCCTCCTCTTTCCCTCTGGCATCCTAATGATGGCATTATCTCGACAAGTCACGGAACATGAAACTGCTGTAAGTTGGGTTTTATCAATGTGTTTGTTGGTGGGGAAACATCCTCGCCTGCTGAAATGAAAGCAGAATGCTTTTTGTTATTTTTTTAATTGATTCTTTTTGCTAAGATTTATGGGAAGGGAATTGTTTTATGGCATTAGAGCTTTTTAGTTGAGAGTGAGTGTGTGTGCGAGTGTGTATGTGGCAGTGTTTCCTGCACCACTATTCAGGAGTGGCATGCCGCTGTTCTGATGCTGAATCTGCAGCGCCACAGTAAACAGTATATATTTATTTAGATATTTAGCCGAGTTGTGTTGCGTTGCATTGTTGTTGTTCTTGCACGCAAAAACAAAAATGCCTGGCAGCGTGCTTTCCAATTACTAAACAAATTGCTTGACGAAACACTTTTTAAAAAATGAATCGAGCAAAACGATTCAGGCAGAACTGAACACAAGAACCCTCGGTCTTAGTAATGTAGTGATTCGGTCAGAATCGGTTGTGTGCTCAATGAATTGGTTCTGATCGCTTGCTTAGTAAACTGCAGGTTATTATGTTCAACTCGAGATGAGCCAAGAACCGTTAATGTTTTAGGTGTACTTTTTGAAGGAGATGTTAAACTATAGTAATTGGGGATGTGCACGAGTAATCGAGTACACTAGTAATCGTTCTGCACCAGTTTTTAATACTCGAGTATTAAAATCGCTGCTTGAATATCGCAAATTGATTTTCCTTTCCGCATTTGCCTGCTGTGATCAGCACTGAAATACACTGTTTTCCCACTGAATGTCTCATCAAATCTTGCAGTTACTATTGAGTCCAATGGAGGAGCTGTGGTTGTGTGTCGTCGATATGAGAGAATGTGTTGGATGCTTCTAAAGCAAAGCCATGTGAGGCAATACTTGTGATATTTTGATTCTTATTGAATTCTTCTCTATTGCTATTCAGTTCTTGTTTGAGTCATGCAAACCAGTGGATGAGGATCTGCTTTTATTGGTGGTTAGAAAATGCGAAGAAACTGTTGATTTCTTGTGTTCCAATGTGTGGATTACTACTTTTCACAAATGTGCAGGGACAGGCCTACTTAAAATGTTGCGCAAGATGTGCAAAAGTGTTTTTTTTTCTTGCTATTTTCTTCACATTGGTAATAGCTGCTGCTAAGACACTTGGAAAAGAGCGAGGACAGTGCTAGGAGAGTGCGTTCGGTGTCTTCACGATCTTTTGTGTGCACGCGACTGTGCCTTGGCGCATCCAGTATATTATGCATTTGCGTAAGATGTATGTGCTGATGGGACACATTTGTATATAGTTGCATTTTTCTTTTAATGTGCTCATTTCAATATAGAACACTTGATTATCTAATCAAAATGACCAAATTTGCATTGAAGTAAAAAATATGGATGAATAAGCTATAAGTTAAGCTAACTGTTGAATCCTCCAGTGCCGACCATAGAGGAACACGGAGGAATTAAAAAATTTTTTGTCAACTATCGGCATAGAATTTTGCCGATAACTGATTAATCTGTAAAACTGATAGATCGGTCCAACTCTAGTTTTTGGGGAAGACAAAAAGTGGAGTATAAAATGAAGGCAATATGATCAATGGCACCAATCTTCAATAAACAGGTACATTTACTGTTGATTATGATCAAAATAAACAATTTCCACCAAATGTTATAGTTCATTGTCCTAACTAAGAGTTTGTTCTAAACCACTAGACAGCTTGCCACATTAATATTGAATGTGTGGTCACAAATGTGCGTTTATAGTCATTTTACAACAGCTGCGAATGTAGCTCATCCAATCAGAAATTTGAGTCAGAATAATCCATTTTATAAATAGAAATTTGCAATGTTAGTGACTTGGGGCACGTCTACACTAGTTTCAGTTTCCTAACTTTGTTTTCCAAAGTATGTGGTAATGGAGAGTGTTTTCAAAACTCTCTGTTTTAAATGGAGGAAAATGCTTTTCAGTGTGGATCAGAGGCTGAAATGTACAAAATCAATGCTTTTTCAAGCGAAAACGTATTAGTGTGGATGTAGCATTATTCAGTGTAATAACTGGATGTTCACATGGTAATGTGTAGTTAAAGATACATATTTGCAACAGCATTTTAACAAAACAAACTAAAAATACAATAATGGATTGGGAAAATTTTAACAAAAGTTCTTGTTTAGCAAGTTGGAGGTTTGTCCGGTTTTAGGGGTGGGGTGATCAGTGCCCCTTGCTTCAATTACAAAATCCTGTAGAAAACACTGCAGTGTGTGTTTAAGATCTAACATTACTTTTTTAAAGTGGCAGTTTAATACAGTGAGTGAGAGGACTCTGAGATTGGGTTTGAATCCACTTTGTGCTCAGCACAGGATGTTCTGATCAATGTATTTCACAGGGAAACACGCTCCATTTTAATTGAACAGGTGCGCATGTCTAGGAGTGGACCTGATCATGTGCATGCATAAATTATGCTCAGATGAACTGCTGTTGGTAGATGCTCTGTGGCATAGTGAGGGCACTTCCCTGTAATCTCAGCAGAAGGCAAAATAGTGTGCTAACATTCTGATATGTTGGTCTCTGTGGTAACCAAGACAACACTATTTACACTATGACCTTCTTCCTCACTTTTGACCTTTAACCTACTCAGTGTTATACTTGCATCAGAACCACTAATTACTGACCACCTCCTTAAAGTGCTTTTTAAACAGCTTCCTATGTTTGTGAATAAATCTGAATTTAAATCAGTGTTTAACATTTAAATGCAGCTGAATGCAGTTTGAGATGCAATTGTAGAATCAAGTAAAATCAAGTCCCATGCTAAATTGTTTTCACTCATCGGGTATCCTGTTTTACCTAAAAGCATGTTACTTTGTGCAAGTTAAATATGTAAAGATGTTGTGTGCATGGTTTCATGTTGACTTTAAATCAGTGGATGATGCCAGCAGGAAGTGGCTTTAGTAAGGAGAGATTTCTAAACTATCCGGGATTATTCATATTCATAAATCAGTGGAATGAATGAGTTGCTGAATGCATGAAGGAACAAAGGAAGAAAGGGATCCTGCCATCTGAGCTGATAAAATGACACACACACACACACACACACACACACACACACACACACACACACACACACACACAAGCACAGACACACGCACAGGCACATGCAGGGGCTTAGTGTGCAAAATACTCACGCAAGGGAGTTGTGATTTCACCTCATCAAGTGGATGTCTCATGTAATCCTTTTTATCTCTCACACATTCACACACATACATACATACTCTTATTCCCTCTGCCTCATGTGATTAGTGTCACTTCTGCGTCACTATTCTAATTTACTGTCTATCCCTTCTCTATTTCAATACCAATTCAATTCCTATATTACTCATATTCAGTTCTAATTCTTATTCCAATGAATTCACTTCCAGTTCAGTTTCAATGCCAGTTTCAGTTTTAATTCAAATATTCTGTTCCATTCTAGTTTAGTTCAGTTCATTGTATTATAATTAACATGACAAACAAGGGTTTACATTGCCATAGCATTAATAAACATCGCACACAAGATATCATTTAAAGCTATTTGATATTGTAGCTAAGCTGTATGGATGTTTTAGCTATTTTAATTTCTGCATGCAAAAAATAACAATATACTGTATGTCTGTAGAATATTTACATTTTAATAAATTTGGCAGATGCGTTTATTCAAAGCGAATCAAACCCATCACATTATCATTGCTAGTGCCTTCCTCCTGCAACAGGAACAGGAAAATTATGTTTAAAATATATATATATATATATATATACACAGTTGTGCTCAAAAGTTTGCATACTCTGGCAGAAATTGTGAAATTTTGGCATTGATTTTGATCAGTGACTGATCATGCAAAAATAAACTTCTTTTATTACGTCTTTTATTTAAGGATAGTGATCATATGAAGCCATTTATCATCACATAGTTGTTTGGCTCCTTTTTAAATCATAATGGTAACAGAAATCACCCAAATGGCCCTGATCAAAAGTTTACATACCTTTTGAATGTTTGGCCTTGTTACAGACACACAAGGTGACACACACAGGTTAAAATGGCAATTAAAGGTTAATTTCCCACACCTGTGGCTTTTTAAATTGCAATTAGTGTCTGTGTATAAATAGTCAATGAGTTTGTTAGCTCTCATGTGGATGCACTGAGCAGGCTAGATACTGAGCCATGGGGAGCAGAAAAGAACTGTCAAAAGACCTGCCTAACAAGGTAATGGAACTTTATAAAGATGGAAAAGGATATAAAAGATATCCAAAGCCTTGAAAATGCCAGTCAGTACTGTTCAATCACTTATTAAGAAGTGGAAAATTCAGGGATCTCTTGATACCAAGCCAAGGTCAGCTAGACCAAGAAAGATTTCAGCCACAACTGCCAGAAGAATTGTTCGGGATACAAAGAAAAACCCACAGGTAACCTCAGGAGAAATACAGGCTGCTCTGGAAAAAGACGGTGTATTTGTTTCAAGGAGCACAATACTTGTTGACCCCTCTCCAAACATAGCGCTTATGGTTGCGACCATAAAGCTCTATTTTGGTCTCGTCACTCCAAATTACAGTGTGCCAGAAGCTGTGAGGCGTGTCAAGGTGTTGTCAGCCATATTGTATCCAGACTTTTTTGTGGCATTGGCGCAGTAAAGGCTTCTTTCTGGCAACTCAACCATGCAGCTTATTTTTGTTCAAGTATCGTCGTATTGTGCTCCTTGAAACAACCAAACCGTCCTTTTATATACTATATATACACACTATATATATATTATATTATTACACTATACACATTTATAAATACATAGATAAATGTGTTCCTTATACACTACCGGTCAAAAGTTTTTAAACACTTATTCTTTATTATAATTTTTTTTTTTTTTTCACATTTTAGAATAATAGTGAAGTCATCAAAATTATGGAATAACATAAATGGAACTATGGGAATTATCCAAATCCAAAATAAATCAAAACTGTGTTATATTTTAGCATCTTCAAAGTAGTCACCCTTTGCCTAGAATTTGCAGACATGTACTCTTGACATTTTCTCAATCAACTTCTTGAGGTATCACCCTGGGATGCTTTTTAAACAGTATTGAAGGAGTTCCCATCTATGTTGGGCACTTATTGGCTGCTTTTCTTTATTATTTGGTCCAAGTCATCAATTTCAAAAATGTTTTTTATTTTTATTTTTTTTAATTAAATTTTAGTTTTATAATGAAATAAATTAATATGGTGGCACAATTATATTTTTGTCTACAAAACTAATTTCAAACATTTAAGCATACGCCTTCAGATCAAAAGATTTTTAAGATCATGAGAAACATTTCAGTCAAGTGTTTCAAAACTTTTGACCAGTAGTGTGTATCCCACGCGTTCCCTCCCTGTACCCTTCCAGCGTCTTCCTATCTCTACCCTGCGTTTAATTATGCATCAGATTAGAGGAGTGTTTGTGTCTGTAATGCAATTACTACTGGATGAGTGTGTGATCTTCTGTAGTGAAACTGAAGTAGTTATGATGGCACCATGTTGATGTGCCTTACTGTAATACAGAATGGAGTTTCCTCTCCAATTACTTTTTTTTTTTTTTGTCTTTAAAACTTGGTAGATACAGTACTGTTAAGAACTGACTTCATCAAGATTTTGCCTTAAAGGTGAAGTATATAGTTTAAAAAAATTGCAGTTTGATTAAGCGGCCACCTAGGCCAGTCATAACATTCACTTAACATTCACATAACATTCACCAATGGAGTCAGATTTGGGCAGGGCTACCTGTTTGGACCTCCGAACAATGAAAGCAGGGGGAGTGTTTGAAACTTGTTGGAAAATGTCAATAAATTCATTATCTTTGCAAATTTGTTGGTGCCCGCTGATGGTGCAGCAATTGCATACGTCACCTTTAATTGTTTACCACCTATTTACATTATTGTTTTGCTCTTTTGGGAAGTTCATCGGTCAAATTTCTATTTTCATTATTTAGTCTACTATTAAATTAAGGAAGAAATGCTGCATCTACTGTGTCAGCAGGGCTTTCATGTTTTCAGTTCAGGACCCTACAATAAGGATGACCCGGGGGCCTGTTGATGGAACCATCACTTGCCCAATTGGACTAGAGGTGCATTTATGGTGTCACTTCATTTTGTGTGATATTACTGTTTTTTTCTAAGTTCTCTCTACTTTTGCTGTTGAGCCCACTTTATGCCACGTTTGTGTCTGCTCCTTGTCAGTCTATAGCGAGATATATCTATCTGCAGAGCCATACGTCACAGCAGTTTCAGGAGAGCACCGCCGGGCCCGCAGTCTCAGGCCGGAGGTTATGAGTGGAGCTAATGGAGCCACAGCAGCTTCTGGGCCGATGCTTTGTATTGAAGTGCAATTTCTTACATTTGTTAGCTTTATTAGATTTAAAGCATGCTGTTTTCACATCTTAAACATTTAATGGTAACACTTTTCAACAAGGTTCCATTTGTTAATGCAGTAGGTATAATGAACGAACAATGAACGATATTTTTAACAATTATTTATTAATCTTGGTAATGTTAATGGATAAACACACATTTGTTCTTTGTTAGTTCATAGTGCATGAACTAATGTTAACATATACGAGTTTAAATTTTGTAATTTTAGAAATATATAAGTACATTTTGAAATTAACTTTAATGAAGATTTACAAATGCTGAAAAACTATTGCTCATTGATATTCATGTTAACTAATGTAGTTAACTAATGTTAACAAATAGAACCCTATTTTAAAGTGTTACCCATTTGACTTTTATATGAGATAATGATTTCTTTCAAGTTCATGATGTTAAAAATAGTACTTAAAATGAATAAAGCAAAGGCTTTTAATCATATAAAATAAAAAATAACATTCAATTTCAAAGCCTAGCAAAAATGTGCATTGAACAATTAGACTAGAGAAATAAAATAATAATTTAAACAACTTTACACAACTTATAGACAACTCATCACAAGAACAATTGACTCTTAGGTCCATCTTATCATGACATACCAGGAGACAAATCTCCATGTCACCCCTGAAAAGAAAATGAAATGTGAAGGTCTCTCTGGAAAGTTCTAGTTCTTCCAAAAGATTACGGAAGGCCCTTTCCTTGTCCTCTTCTTCTAGCTGTAGGAAATGAGGCTCTTCAGCTGATGTGCCCCTGAAGAGCTGTTTATTCCCATGCAGCCATTTCACAGCTGTTTCTAGATCTTTTATGATTAGTATCTCCTTCATTAGAGTAAAGAATAATGTATTTGACATTACTTTATTTGACACTATCTTATTGCTACTGGGAGTGCCTTGTTCTCCTCATGGAAGTGACTCCTGAACAAAGGTTTCTGTCCTGTAACATACATTTTTTGGTTGATTTAGAATTGTCATTCGGGGGGTGGCTAGTGTGGTCTGGAGGGGAATAGGGAGAACTTCAAAGTTCTCCAAAAGAATTAGAGTCCACCATTTACATATAATAGGAAGGTCGAGACAGAAAAAATAAAATATTTCAGTATCATCTGCAACAGAATGAAGTCCAATTTAATTACTTGAAGTGGTCTTCAAATCTAAGGGTGCACCCAAAACAATAAACGGACACACTGAGAAAAAAAAAAACTAAAAAGTACTATGCAAATATTTGTTTACAATATGGTATATGCCAGGTTTAGCATGATCCATGCTCTACCAGCTGAGCTACAGAGCTCCTCCATTTCAACCAGTAGAGATAGAGCAAGGATGATAGTAACGCCAATGTTTTGGGTTCCCAGGAAATACATAAAATGTATAATTTGAATGCACTGTAAGTTACTTTCAATAAAAGCGTCTGCCAATTGAATGAATGTAAATGCATGTGTCCTTATTCTTTCTTTCAACTAATACTAATACTTATACTTAATAACATCCGGCCTGAGACTGTGGGCCTGGCGTTGCGGTCCTGAAACTGCTGTGACGTATGGCTCTGCGGCTCTGCAGATGGATACTATTGAGGGGATCTCAACAGGGACATATAAAGGATGCCAGGGGGCGCTGAGAGCAAATTAGTAGAGAGGGGGGCGTTAGGTTACAAATGGGGGGCGTTTATCAGTCATAATAATCAAATCTATCGTCAAGTTCCTCTTTGCATTAAAACGTTTATCTAGACTTGGAGTATATCAGTTGGTTCTCAATTATACAGGTTGGCATGCATTTTTACCTCGGTTCATCTGATTTTTAAGTGTATCGACGCATCTGAAGTATCTGGTTTAGCAACGTCAAATACACAGGCAGAGGCACAACCTCCACTAACGCACCTGTATGGCTCTGTAGATGGATACGGCTCAATGGACAGAGCAGCACGAGGCAAAGAATGTTCGTTTTTTACTCGCAGACCGGTCTCGAGCTCTTAAACTCGCAGCTTTGCAAGAATCAGTGAGAAGCGAAGCACGAGAAGTGGAAACCATTTGAATTCGGCACAGAATTCTACATCACCACCCTTGAATTTAGTAACACTAATTGTACTTTAGGCAGAAAAAGATTGATAATAAATATTATCACATCACTACTTCAGCTCTATTAATTTTTGTTACAACTTATAAATATTTATATTTTGTATTTTTATTTTATTTATTTTTTTTACATTACATTTACATTTATGCATTTGGCAGACGTTTTTATCCAAAGCGACTTACAGTGCCCTTATTACAGGGACAATCCCCCTGGAGCAACCTGGAGTTAAGTGCCTTGCCCAAGGACACAATGGTGGTGGCTGTGGGGATTGAACCAACAACGTTTTGCTTACCAGTTCAGTGCTTTAGTCCACTACACCAAGTTTACAAGTTTATGGCTAACAAGATTGATGTAAATTCTGCAGTACAACAAATGAATTATATTTATCGTGCTCAGTCAAAGCAAACCTACTCCGTACAAACAAAAAACTAAACTAAAAACTGGGGATGAAATTTGGTTTGATAAAGAATGTAAAATTTAAAAGAAAACTACTCAGACAGCTCTTCAGCCAAAAACACAGAGAGTCACAAAGCTGAAACCAGACAAAATGATTGTGAAGCACTCAGGGATTATAAAAATACAATACGCCACAAAAAGCAGCAACATCTAAACTACACTCTTAATGAAATTGAAGACTCAATTAATGATAATCCGTTCTGGGAAAAATGGAACAGTCCGAATAAACAGCACAGCCAGGACATAGCCATACAAAACACAGAATTATGGAAAGCCTATTTTAAAAACGTATTCGAAGAAATGTCTCAAGAAAATCCCACACCTGTCCAGAAAAATGTGAGTCAGTTGGAATCTACAATAAAAAAGAACCAAACCCCTTTAGACTATCAGATTAGCAGAGAAGAACTGACAGATGCACTTAAGAAACTAAAACCCAGAAAGGTATGTGGTTTAGACAACATTAGAACAGAAAAGCTGAAGCACAGCCATGCAGTAATGCAGGAGACTTTGTTAAACTGTTCAGTCTGGTTCTGCAAACTAGCTGCATTCCTAATACCTGGAGAATGGGCTTAATACACCCATTATATAAGAGTGGAGATAAATTCGACCCCAATAACTACCGTGGCATTTGTGTGAACAGTAATCTGGGGAAGACTTTCTGTTGGATCCTGAACGCCCGGATACAGGCCTTCCTTACTAAGCACAATGTCTTGAGTAAGAGCCAGATTGGATTCCTACCAAACCACTGCACCGTCGACCACATTCACACGCTAGTCAACCAGCACGTTCATCAAAAAAGCAAAGGCAAAATGTATGCATGTTTTGTTGATTTAAAAAAAGCATTTGATTCCATTTGGCATGATGGTCTATATTATACAATTCTACAATCTGGCATTGGGGGTAAAATGTACAACACAATCAAATCTATGTATTCGGACAACAGGAGCGGAGTCAAAATTGGCAATAAAAGAACAGAATTCTTCACTCAAGGGTGTGGAGTGAGACAGGGCTGCAGTTTGAGTCCAACTCTGTTCAACTTTTCATTAATGAGTTAGCAGTGCTACTGGAACAATCTGCAACACCCGGTCTTACTCTAAATAATTCTGAAGTTAAATTTCTTCTCTATGCAGATGATCTGGTGCTGCTGTCATCTACTGCACAAGAGTTACAGCAGCACCTGGACCTGCTGGAGAACTACTGTCAGAACTGGGCCCGGACAGTCAATTTTAGAAAAATGTGAATTATGATCTTCCATAAAAAAGTCAGATTACAGGAAACCAGATACACATTCACTCTGGGAAACACTGCAATAGAACACACCCTACTCTACGACTACCTTGGTCTAAAAATCAGTGCTTCAGGGGGTTTTGGTCTGGCAGTGAATGCACTAAAAGAGAAAGCTAGAAGAGCATTCTATGCTATTAAAGGCAAATTTACCCAAATAGACATTCCTGTAACAATTTGGTTTAAAATCTTTGATAGTATTATTATGCCTATTGCTCTGTATGGATGTGAGGGTTGGTGTCCACTCTCTTTGGCAGATTACTCTAGATGGGACAAACACCTCATAGAATCCCTGCTTGCAGAATTCTGTAGAAACATTCTAAGAGTTCAGAGAAGAACACCTACTAATGCATGCTGGGCCGAACTAGGCAGGTACCCCCTAATTATACATATTGAAAAACAATCCCTCAAATTCTGGACACACCTAAATTCAAGTTCCCCTAACACACTGCAACAATGAAGCCCTTAAAACCCAAGAGTTGAAGCCTAAAACCAGTCCCCTTTGTCAGCTGGCTCTGAAACTCACAAACCCACTAACAACTAACAAACACCAATTTTAGACCAGCACTGCTAAACAAAACCAAGTGAGAATAAACCAAATCATAAAAGAAAGCAAAAATTCATATTTGGACCATTGGGAAAATGAAAGTAAAAACCAAAGTAAACTGGAATGTTATCGGGCCCTAAACAGAAAGTATAATCTGGCAGAATATCTCTACACTGTAAGAGATACAAAACAGAGAAGGATCCTCACCAAATACAGGCTCAGAGATCAAAGTCTTGCCATAGAAAAAAGCAGACACAGACAAACATGGCTTCCAAAGGAAGAACGAGCCTGTGCTCACTGTGACACTGGTGAGGTCGAGACAGAGACACACTTTCTCCTTCACTGTGAGAAATACTTTGACAGACTCTCAAACCTCATGCCATAGTTTTCCAGTTCAGCAGAAACCGATCAAATGCAGGTGTTACTGGGGGAGGACAATCATGCATCAGTTGCAGCAAAATTCATTTTGAGCTGCACACCCTCAGAAACCAATCACTGCTTTAATGTACTTCAGTTACATAATTTTTTTTTTATGTTCATAATATCTTGTTAAATGCTTGTTTTATTTTATATTGTATAGTGTATATTATTATAGTTTTTTCTTTTATTCATTACCTGGCACCTTATTTGAATTATATTTTATTGTTATTTTTTTACTGTTTTATTATTATTTTTTGTCTTGTCATTATCTGTTTTGTGTATTAATACTTTGGCAATATTGTATGTAAACACAATCATGCTAATAAAGTACTTTAAAATTGAAATTGAGAGAGAGAAAGAGAGAGAGTCAACAAGGCAGAAAGGGATGAGAGAAAAAAGAGAAGAGGGGGAGTTCTGGAACACAGACAACACAATATGTGGAAAATTATAATGAAAACATGCACGCATGCACACACAATCAAATAACACATTCAATCAAACGAACAACCGCATCAAAATAGGCACTTAGCTTTCAGCTGGTGCGCTTGTTAAGGTGATTGGATGGCTTTTTTTGGCTGTTGCATGTCCTTTCAAAAGTGCCTTTTTGTAAAATGTAGCAACAGGCCAGAACCACGGTTTCATAATATTTTTACTAAAACACAACAAAAATGTTTCATGACTAGAAAGAAAGCTGAAATGTGAAAGTGAATTATTATTTTTTTTTTTAATACCTTTTGACGGAGGGTCTACAGCACCATTTCAAAATCTAGTGAGCTGTTGGCTGCTTACATCAAGGTTCCCACGATCATGGAAAACCTGGACATGGTGCGTCTGCGTTTCAAAATATACATGTGGCGTGCTGTTCTTTGTGCACGTGTGGGGCGAACTGCCCTCAGAGCAGTTCACTTGCATTATGAAATCAAATTACTGCACAAGCATTCGTGCAATTCATTAGTAACTGCTACAAGTTATTTTACCAATCTACAAACGCGGCACAGTATAACAGAAAAGGAGAAAATGACAGCATGTTTATTTTGTGAAAAACTATAGGAAACATGCCTTCATTGTTTTACATTACATTGTTTTTATATAAATATTGAGTGATTAAAAGAAAATCACTTTTGAGACATTTATAGACATTTTTAGACATTTTGCATAGTTTTGCATAGACTTATTGCCAAGCACTATTTGCATCCGATTGATTTTTACATAGACGTAGATGAATACACCAGTCAAGACTTTGTGCTTCTACTGAAACTCCCCACACTTGTAGTGTGTGCGCGTGTGTTGTGTATGTGAGGAAATAAGCCTTCAGGCTTGTTTGTTTAAACTGACATAACTTTCATCCTTTGAGCTTACCGTTGCATATTACATGTTTGAGTAATAAGCCCTTGATGAATCTGAACCTCACCCCCAGTCCAGAAGCAAACACACACACAATACAATATCATTTAAGGACCAGAGTAACCAGATTGGGTGTCTATGAGCAATAGTAATAGTAATAGTAATGCTTGCCTTAGTAAACCACTAATAGGATATAGGACAGATTCTGAGTCTGAGATATTGTGTTCGTGCTGGTGCGTGACAGCGGTGAGGGTCACATCTATATTTCACACCTGTGAAAATGTTCTCTCTTCTTGAAGGAGAGGACAGAGCTACTCACACCTTAGCCGAGGTGTTCTTCTCATTTTATTGCTGTGAGAGCAAGCCATCAGCCACCTCAAATATCTAACCTGCTTTCTCTTTCTCTCTTCTGTAGATCATCAGAAACTGGAACGTGAGGCCCGAATCTGTCGTCTACTCAAACACCCCAATATCGGTGAGTTTGTTCAAGGGATGGAAGTGCTTACACTTACACTTTTTGGCTAATTAGTTTATTCAGTGGCCCAAAAACCAAAATCTGAAAATGCATGAATGTCTTTGCATTAGAGAACAAAATATCAAACCAACTGGCATTTCTTATAATGAATAATAGGGTCTACCACAAGCACACTTTAAGCTAAACATTTCACAAAAAGAAGCTTGTTAGGTCTGATTCTTAAAAAATAGATATAGTGTTCAAAATGAAGACAAGGTATTTGGAAACCTTCTGGTTGTCAGTCTTGGTGGAACTTAAATTGATGAGCTACACCTGTGATTACTCTGTTAGGACACCTGTGTGAACTTGACTTGCACATATACTGTACATACAATACATGCACTAAAAAATATTTTGGGACAGCTGGTTAAATGTAATTGCAAAAATTGTTCAGAAAGGATAGTTCTTAGAAAAGGTGTGGCATTGTTTTTGCAGATGCCACTTGGTTTGATACTTTAGTATCTGATACAATGAAATTCAGCCATCAAGTGTGAATTTATGAATGCCACTGCTTGTGTGATTGTCTATTTCTGTGTTTGTGTGTGTGTATGCGAATGTGTCGCAGTAAGTTAGCCTGAAATGCATGTGGCTCTGCAGCTGTGCGAGAATGTTTGTGTGTGTGTTGCAGTTAATGACTGAGACTGAATTAGGCTGCACTGTTTCACAGCAAAAAATACAGTGTCATTTAGAGCAGCCTAACCCGAAGTCATAGTTTCAAATGCAGAACAAACAATAAAAAAAAATCAGCAGACATATTTGTTTGTCACTATAAAAATGCATGGGTTTCCGCTAGAAATATCAGTGAATTTATTATAATATTAGTGAACTTCCTGGCCTTGAAAAGTTATGGAAACTAATAAAACCTTAAAAGTCATGGAAATTCCTACAGTGAATATCATTTTTCTTTGGTGTGCTCAGCTCAAAAATATCCAAGATATAAAATAACATAAATCAGAAAATATACAGAAATTGCTCTTTTTGAGCACAATCTCCATAAAACTGTTAAAAATCCTTATCTGACAATCACAAACAACTGGAAGTTATGTAAAAGTTATTGGTCAAAAGAGTGGGAACCTTAATCCTAGAACGCATATGTAACTTCACCCCCATTTAGGGTTGCAACGGTATGAGATTTTCACGGTACGATAACAATCTCAGAAATTATCACAGTTTCACGGTATTACACAATTATTGTTATCAGTTACAATGACCCTTAAAGGAGTGAAAACAGAAGTTTTTTTTTTTTTTTTTTGGTTGAACAAATGCTTTATTATACTTGAAACTTGAAACCATTTTTTTTTTTTTAATGGAAGTATGTGTAAAAAAAATTCTCCCTTTTGAAAATAAATAGAATAAATAAGAAAGCTAACAGAATTATATTAATAAACCGAATTATAAACACAATAAAAAAAATAGCATGTAACTATAACATTTTAAATAACTAAAGCATGTTAGTTTACATGTTAAATTAACTACTAAATAAAAAATAACATCAGCTGTGTGAGCTTTTAAAGTAATGTCCTGTGATTATTAATAATTAACATATACTGTAGGTGAATGACAGCGTAGACAGACTGCTCCTGTCTGTATCTTTAACTCAGTGGTTCTCAACTGGTTTTGCTTCAGGATCAGATTTTACATTGGAAATCAAGTGGCGACCTGCCATAGTAAAAACGTAACCTGTATGTAATGTATCCTGGGTCGCATTTCCTTTTATGTTGCATAGTTTTGTTCATGAAGTGACATGTTGACATCAACAACAAAAGCGAGAGGAAGATTTCTCTCCCCCCTTTTAAAAATTGAAGAGCATATTTACTTATATGAGCCCATTATTATCCCGTTTGTTTCCTAATTTCAAACATAATTCAAACAGAACATACATATTACACAGGCTCCTCATTATCATGGCTAGGTCAGTGTAGCTAGTCTTAACAGTAATAATAATAACAAATTATAGTATTTATGAAAAAATAAATACTAGCTGAAACACATCTTGAAACTTTAATTACAACTGCCACTGTTGATATAAAATGAGGTCTAATAGATTCTACCTTTAGATTATTGCATTTGAAACTATAACTTTTTGTCCAAATATAACAGTTACTTTTACTCATGTAAAATCGTGAAACAATTTTGTAAAGGTGATGATGCATAATGAAAAAAAAAATTTAGCGCATTGCACAGTGTTGCTCTTTTCCTCCGCAGTGCTGTTTGGCATGTCAGGGCTGCCTACTGTTTGAGAGGTTTGACTTGACTTCCTCCGTAACGCTTTAAACTACAAAAGTCTCACTAGAATTGAAATTGGTCACATCAGTTTTGAGGTCTGCGCTCCACAATATCGAGGGAAGCCACCGGGCACACACGCGCCAGAGAGAAGAGTAGATCATGATCGCGATCTGGTTCCGTTACACTCGTGTGAAAGTGCAGATGAGAAGCCTTTAGCTGATTGCGAGATTATCATTAAATCTGCCTCGGCATTCTTAAATAGGCTATCACTTGGATGGCTGCAGAAATATCTTCAATGGGAGAACCATGGCATTGTTCTTTCCCTGCTGTCCGTGACCCAGTCTGAATAGACCTGCGACCCACCAGTTGAGAAACACTGCTTTAACTCACACACACACTCACTTATGTCAGACACGCTTCTCTCTGACATTTTCTCCGCTGCATGTGTGTGTGTGTGTGTGTGTGGTGGTGGGGGGGGGGGGGTTGTGTGCGCTTAGTGTTTTGGATCTTTTATTGGGAATTGGATTTTTATTCAGCCCTACTTGTCATTATTTACTTTACTTAAATAAAAATACTCTGAATTTGAGCATTGCATCTAACTTCAGATTGCTCCATGAGCACTGTCTAGGCATAATGTCAAGCACTTTGGATATAATCATCGGCTGAATGACAACTTCCTATACTTGCATATTACACATTAATATAAACGAGGAAACAAATGGAAACTGAAAACAATCCGTGTATTACAGAAATAATACCTGTGTTGTTAAATGCATTGAGGAAACACATGGGTTAAATAGCACCCACATATGCATTCAAGGGTTAGTGATGCAAATTATCTTATAATTAATTTAAATAATATTCAACTTAATGTTAAAAAACATCACCTCATATGATAAAAGACACCTTAATTGAGGAATGCCAAAGAGTGGCAGATTATGCCCAAAAAACTAGACGCAAGGTAATTTTTGATCCACATATACGTTCTAGGGTTAATGTATCTGTACATTTTATATTGCAAGATATAATATGTACATGGCATATATGTATAACAGCAATATATAGTGTAGTCAAGCAGGCAGGCTTTGCGGTCATTATTATACCAATAATCTTATAATGGCCAAACATTAATCGTTTAATTTTGGATAAGCTGATGTATTGGCCACAAGTGTGTTGTTGTACAGAATGTATGTATACAGGATATTATATATTTCTGTAAGGAGACAAAAGGCAGAGTCAAGAAGATGGCAATGGAAAGAGAATGAAAAAGAAGACAGAGAGACCTTAGAGGGCAGTAAGACTGAAAATGAGAAAAGAGAGCAGAGAAGAACGGCCATTGAGAGGGGGGCGATGGTGACGTACTAAAAGAGGTGAATATAGAAGGGTGGAGAGATCAGCAAAGAGAGATGGAGAGGGAGTGAAGAAAGAGCGCAGCTCTATAAATAACTGTGCTGAGGTGGGTGATGCTGGTGGGCAGCAGTTCAGCCCAAATACCGTTATTATCAGCAATGAACTGAGGAGCACAGCAAAAGAAGAGGAGAGAGTAAAAAGACATGATGGAGGTGGACAACCACAAAAGAAGAAGACATACTTGACATCTTTTTAGGATGCTTGAGGCACACTGGGATCTAGCCAATTGTAGGAATAGTTCACCCAAAAATGAGAATCATCGTTCCGAAAGCGCACTGATTTCGCTGCATTTACAGCTCTCATACACACTGGAATGGAATTTTCCTCCACCTAAAACCGGGCCTTGCATACTTTGGAAAACAATTACATTAACCAGTTTTCAGAAAAACTGAAAACAAGAGTTTTCAAATGAAAACGGATCAGTGTGGGTGTGGCCTTACTTCTATGAAACACAAAAGGATCATTTTTAAGAATGATCTGGCCATTATTTTCCAATATATTGAAACTGAAAGGGGGTTGGTGCTATTAAGCTCCAAAATGACAAAAATAAGTAATACGAAATATCCTAAAAAGTAGTTCACCCAAGTCATTTTAAGAACAGGCTGAAATGTAAGTCATATTTGATTTGCCAACTAAAGCAGAGATTTTCAGTAAATATCGACTTAAACCGTTTTGTTCACTGAAAATATCTGCTGTAGTTCGCAAATCTAATATGGACCCTTAAATGAGTCACGTCAGGTTTGACGTCAGTAAAATGAAATGTTATTGATTCAAGTGTCTCGTGGCCAAATGTCATTGATGTCAAACCTGGCCAGGATATTCTTCATGTTTTCACCTTTTGTGTTCCATGGAAGTCATAGTGGTTTGGAGTGACATGAAGGTTTTTGAATTTTGATCTTTGAGTGAATTTTGAGGAAATATGTCAAATAAAGTGTCATTTTGACAATCTTGTGTATATTTCATATGCTGTTTTTTAATTGTAGTCATCGACCGAGATATGTTTTTTAATGGCCAATGCTGATATCTTTAGAGCAGGAGTTGGCAACCTAGGGCATGCAAAGGGTTAATCACTAGCACGCGATAAACAGCGAGAGACAGGATTTTATTCATATGAAGGCCCTCACACCTGTAATCCTTCATTATAATCACACAGCGTGTTTATTTATTTGGAATGGGAAGCTAAACACCATTAAAGTGCGATGAAACTGCGATAGTCAACAGACGAACACAGCGCATGCAAACCATTCGCTCTTCACGAGCCGCTGATATTGCAGCTCAGCGCTTCAAATTCAGTGAGTTGTGCAAGTAAACACGTTTGCGAGTCGATCACATAGAGCGGATGACAGCCTAGATTTTCTTATTTTATTTGTTCCTTTTTTTCCTTTTTGCAACACATAGTGTAATGAATAAAACACTGTTATCAATGTTAGAGATGTTCATCCTTTCAAAGGGCAAAGACTCAAAAACATAGTAGGGTCAAATGCTGAGTCTAATTCAAAATCTCAATTAAACCAGGAAAGAAACTAGAAATTTAACTTTTATACAAAATTTTCTTCTACTGTATTGAAGTACACAAGATGATCAATTAAATATACTGAAACCATTAGGTTTTGCCAGCGAATGTGAAATTGCAAATGTTTATTAACAAGGAAAATAAAAAAAATGTCGCTCCTTGTCAAAAAGGTTGCCGATCCCTGCTTAGAGAGTGGCCGATGTCCAATATATGATATGTATAGCCAAACAAGCATGTTTTTTGGACGTTATTATACTTTTATAATACAGCGGTTAAACATCGACACATTAATTGGCCTGGCTTATATATTGGTTTATCATTATTACATTTTTTTGTATGTATTATAAACAAGCAACAGCATCTTTCCATCCAGAATGCTTTCTTATACTCATCTCTTCCCCCCCTCCCCCCCGGCAATATCGGCCCCTCTCTCCTGCTCCATTGTCACCTGTATCTGTCTCTCTCTCTTTTGCTTTCCTGTCGTCTCTGCTCAAGTGGACAGCTTGTCATGTTTTCTGCTTGGGCTGCACATAAGTGCTGAACAATAGAGCCAATGAAGGAAGAGAGGCAGAGAGAGAGAGAGAGGGAAAGAGAGAGTCTGAAAGGTTAAAGCGGAGAGGACTGGGTGCTCGTTGCTGCTGGCATAGTCGGCACTCTCTTTCTCTATCCCTCGGCTATTTGTGCATTTTTGACTCGCTGTGTGTTTGTAATGTGTACTTCTGCAGCATTAACCAACATGAAGTAATAATCAACCCTATTTAATTTCTTAATAAATGGCCCTGGTCTTACACATGTCCTAACTAGGCTGACAAGTTATTTGTTTGTTCACACTGAAAATGCTGCACAACGCAATGCAGTCACAGCTAATTAGTTCTGTGCAATATAGCTAAAATAAGGATA
Organism: Myxocyprinus asiaticus; assembly: GCF_019703515.2. NCBI lineage: Eukaryota > Metazoa > Chordata > Actinopteri > Cypriniformes > Catostomidae > Myxocyprinus > Myxocyprinus asiaticus. Next base: position 10,608,636 of record NC_059379.1, read on the forward strand.
GAGATATTTTTTATATAATTTTTTGTTCATCCTTTTCCCATTTATATATATATATATATATGACAAATATATATATATATATATATATATATATATATATATATATATATATATATATATATATATATTGAAAATATATCTCTATAACCTCCCCAAAATTAAAATTTGTTCATCATTTACTCACCATCAGGCCATCCCAGATGTGAATGACTTTCTTTCTTCTGCTGAACACAAACAGATTTTTAGAAGAATATTTCAGCTCTGTAGGTCCAGACAATGCATGAATGGTGGCCAAAACTTTGAAGCTCCAAAAAGCACATAAAGGCAACATAATAGTAATCCATACGACTCCAGTGGTTTAACCCATGTCTTCAGTAGTGATATGATAAGTGTGGGCAAGAAACAGATCAATATTTAAGTCCTTTTTTACTATAAATCTCCACTTTCACTTCCACATTCTTCTTTTTGTTTTTTGGCGTCTTTTGTTTTGTTTTTTCACATTTTCCTTGCATATCGCCACCTACTGATCGGGGCTGGACAAAGGTGAAGATTAATAGTAAAAAAGGACTTAAATATTGATCTGTTTCTCACCCACACCTATCATATCGCTTCAGAAGACATGGATTTAACCACTGATGGTTATGGATTTACTTGGAGCTTCTAAGTTCTGGCCACCATTCACTTGCATTGTATGGACCTACAGAGCTGAGATATTCTTCTAAAAACCTTTGTTTGTGTTCAGCAGAAGAAAGAAAGTCATACACATCTGGGATGGCATGAGAGTGAGTAAATGATGAGAGAATTTTCATTTTTGGGTGTACTATACATTTAAAAATATATATTTCTACATTGACTTCTTGACAATAAACAGCACTCTGCTGTTTTATAATTCTAACTTAAATATTGTAAAAAGCGCACACATCCAATAATGATTAACTGTGAGTGCAGGATCCAAAAATGACACACAACAAAAAGTGTAAATAATGGAACCCCAAACAGCCATTGATTCAAATAGATTTATAATTTATATAGCAAGAAATATAGTAAAAATCTAGTTAAAAAATATGGCGAAAAAATATTAATGGCTAAGTGTGTAATTTCGGTGCTACTTTTCACCTAATGGGAAAATAATTGCAAAAATAATGACTGTTTCAATCAGGTTTCTTGACCACGCCTCTTGTCAACAATTGGTTGAACAAACAGATAGTCCCTCCCCAAACACACACCATTGGTTGAGCCAATGATGCTTTGTCTGGCTGGTCGGAATGCTCAAACGTTTGATAGCACCAGTGTTTACTTTTAACTACTGTATGTTGTGTTTGCTTTAACTTGAAAAATTACACTCATCGCCTTTTAACCAATAATATCACAGCCTGACATGTTTCCATCCAATCAAATCTCTTTGGATAAAATCAAGCCCTGCCCTACAAGATTTCCTGCTGTATTTTTGTTTCCTCACGCAAATGTTACGGAAGTTTAAATGCGCTGAAATGCCATTTCATGTTGTTATTAACCTCAGTCTGGACGTTGAGGACTTAATTAAATTCGAGCTTCTGTAATTACTGGCTCGTGTTTGCAGTACCAATGTCAACATGCTACGGCCCTGCTTGTCAAACAGTCTTTCCCAGGATCATTGACTCACTATATTACTATAATAAAGTAGAATTGAACTAATATACATATTTTCCCACATCAGATTTTCCTGAATACTTCTGTTATTTACTCTTAGTTACTTTTCGCCCTCCCTAAATCAGCCTGTAGTTGTTATGTTGCTCTTTCTTGCAGAAGGCTTCTGCTATTCTGGGCAGTGTTTACTCAACTCTCTCTCTCTCCTTATTTCTCTCTATCATTCTCTATCTCTCTTCTCCCCCTAACCCCCCCCAATCCCATACACTCTGGCACTGTCTACTTGACACACTGCCTGCGTACACAAGTGAGCTTGTCATCCACATATACTCTCTTTCTCTCCAGTCATTGGATAGTCTTATTATTATTTCATTTTAGCCATATGCACATTATGGTTATCTTAAGTCTGTGCACCTGCTTTGTAATTGAAAGCATTACATCACATTAATACTATGTACTATAATTGGACATATGCCGTATGTTCTCATCAGATGTTGTTATGAATGCTGTGTGATGGAGCAACGAATGCTCAGCAAGAATTCCTTCTATATATATTATTAAAGCTGAAATGTGTCTTTTTTTTATCATATCCCAGCTCAATATGCAGAGACAACTCTAAGTAAGCTATATATAGGTTGGCTCTGTTTATATGAGTGGCCCATCCACCCTGGCACAACAACATTTACTCAACCAATAGTTTTAGTCTGGGGTAGGACTATACTTTTGGCTGACCAATCACAGATGGGTGGAGTATCCGGGAAACTTGTTTGAATTCAGTCATTAATTTTGCATTTCCATTTGGTAGCTATTGGTGAAGAAATTAAAGTTACACTTTTCAATAAGGTTCTATTTGTTTACATTAGTAAATGCATTAGGTATCATGAACTTACAAACAATGAACAATATATTTTTACAGTATTTGTTAGTTTTTGTTAACGTTAAAGGAGTATTCCGGGTTCAATTCAAGTTAAGCTCAATCGACAGCATTTGTGGCATAATGTTGAGGACCACAAAAATGTATTTTGATTCGTTCCTCCTTTTCTTTAAAAAAGTAAAATCGAGGATAGAGTGAGACACTTACAATGGAAGTGAATGGGGGCCAATTTTTGAACACTAAAATACTCACTTTTTCAAAAGTATAACCACAAGATATAAACAATATGCGTGTTAACATGATTTTAGTGTGATAAAATCGCTTACTGAAACTTCATTACCATGATGACATAACGTTAACAAATCCTAAAATGACTGTAAAAATTACAATTTAAACAACTTTACAGCTCAAATAATACACAAGTTTTAACAGAATAATTAATGAAAGTGCTTTTATAAATGTATAAGCTTTATATTTCTGCATTTAAACCCTCCAAAAACTGGCCACATTCACTTCCATTGTAAGTGTCTCACTCTATCCTTCGTTAACTGTTAACGAATACAAATGTATTGTAAAGTGTTACCAAAATTAAACACTTTACCTTTAAGAAAATATTTGTTTATTTCTGTGTTGTCGTTGTTTAATGCTAATTCTGCTGTTGTTTTGTCTTTCCAAACCCAGTTCGGCTCCATGAGAGTATCTCAGAAGAGGGTTTCCATTACCTGGTCTTTGACCTGTGAGTATGGCTGAAACACACACACACACACGTGCACGATCTGTACGGGGTGACTCAACATTGTATGCTGTTTTATAACTTTATACATGATAATTATATGGGCTCTGTTCCAAAAACTATTGCGCTACCTTAATATTCACATAGGCAGCTACCTTCTGAGGCAGCATTCTAACTGAAAATGGAACATAATAAGGGACCGTTTTGGAACATTTTACATAGGCAGCAACTCTGGGCGCCATAAACAGAGCACTACACATGCAAAACTCGCAGGAGACTGACTAACAATTGATTTGAAGAATTAGCATTGTGCTAAGCTAATGGCACTATACTCTAATAAGCATAACAACTCAAAAAATATTGGGTGTAACAGTTTTTAACTATATTAAACTATTTGATTGATAATTTTAGTATTGAAGGTGTTCTAACTTGGTGTCTAGGTAGGCAGCTCACTACGTTTTGGAACAGAGCTATAGTTTCCGTCTTCAGGTGAGTTTGTTTCTCAGTAGCTTGAGGCATGATCTCTACTATTTGCAGTTTTCAGACACAAATATATTTTATTCTAGTGAATCATGTTATGTCAGGAGATAAATTCAGCCGAAGTATGTTAGACAAGAACACCTTGTACGCACCTTGCCATGTGTCAAAATATATCCTTCAGTTTGATGGGATCTGCCAGAGAGAATTGATGGGTAGACATTTCTGGGTGCCACTGAATGCGATTCAAGTTGTTTCTATGATTGTGGCCTGGTTTTAAGCAGAGTCCACTGCACTTTGATTTTTCTAGGCCTCACTGTGGAACTCAGTTTATCTGGAACAAAGGCTCGTTTACTAATGTTACATTTCTGTTATATGTCTTTTACACACCTCGGCGGCTTTAACCAGTTTTGGGCTGTAACGGAATACATGTAACGGCGTTACGTATTCAGAATACAAAAATGAAGTAACTGTATTCAGTCCCCGTTATGTATTCAAGCACCTGTATTCAGAATACAGTTACGCATTACAGTTAAGGCAGAAAGAAAATAAAATCTTGTCAGTCAAGTGAGAAACTTTATTTCCTTTTTTAAAAGAGTTTTTCTGAACAGCGCAGATGTGAGCTGCAATCTCTCGCTCTCTCTTCCCCAAATCAGCAGCAGTGCGTGACTGTAGCATTGACAGGGTTTCATGGCAAATTGGGCTCATTTGAAATAATCGCGGGTTAAAATCTCAGAATCAAGGTTTGTGTTTCGGGGATACTTTAAAAATGGACCGCGATCAGCAAAAGGTTTGATTTCAGTCATTAAAGAATGATATAATGATTGCCGGATTGAATATCTGTCAACCGCATGGCACACCGTTGCACGCTTCCAATCACAATCAGCACGCTTTCAGCTGTGCACCAACATCAATCCAGCCAGCAACGTTTATGCCCCCCCCCCCCCCCCAACAAATTTAACATTCACGTGCATTATAAATTGTTTCCCACTATTGTTGCTTTATAAATGCATTTAAAGTCGAGATAAATATGGACTACTCTCAATAAGCATTTGGTGAGTCACGTCCACATCAGAAACAACAAAAAATCAATCAATCAAAAGCACCCAAAAATAAAAGTGTCAGTAATAACACGTTATTTCTGCACGTGGCATCCAGTTATCATCTCGAAAAATAAATATGGTTTATTTGCATTTGCATTTTGTGTCAAAATATAGCTATTATTCTTTGTCAGTCCAATCAAATAATGGGTTAAGAAGAAGATTAAAATGTTGTTAAAATATTAAAATATTGTAGCTGACCACAAACTGCCTTCTGTTTGCCTTCGGCCTTCCATTAAGAAAAACATTAGTGTCCAACTCCAACATCTAATTTTAAGAAACAAGCTATTCAGATTCACTTAGATTAGTTAGAAGTGGAGGTGTAGCACTTCAAATAATAATATAAGATAATAATGACATATTACACGTAATTCTTCTAATTGTGCCTTGCCTTTATAAAAATGTATACTAAGAGTAATCTGAATACGTTACTTTTCATTTGATGTATTTGGAATACTTTACTGAATACATTTTAGAAGGAGTATTTAGGAGTATTTAGTATTCAGCCCAGAATACTTTCTTAAAGGAATCCGCCCAACCCTGGCTTTAACATGGCTTTAACATGGTAGTTTTTGGGGGTGGGCAGAATACGAAATTACCATTTTATGGGAAAAGTGACTCAAAACTACCGAAATAATAATGAAGGGTCTTTGTGACTTAGAATTTGATATTTGTTTCGTTACAACATGTAAAAAAAAAAAAAAAAAAAAGTGAATCAAAAATAGTAGTAAAAAATACTATTTTATCTGCTTGGAATTTTTTTTTTAGGGCTGTCAATCAAGTCAACATTTTTATCACATTAAGTACATGATATGCAGATTAATTAAATAAATCACATCTGCCAATATTTGCTGAGAAAACCCCCCCAAATAAAGATAATTTAAATAATTATAAATATAATTTATGTATTTATACAATTAAAAATAAATAATAAAATAATAATAATAATAGATAACTATACAATAAAATAATAATTCAGATCATTCAAATGCATTTCAATATTGTGGCTGATGAGTAAAGCATTGATTAGGCAATATGAAAAATGGCTTTAGGTGTCAGAAGTGACAAGCTTGAATTTCACGAATGGTAGGAAAATTCCTTATTGCGTGGGGGCATGATTAATTGTATTTTTTTAAAAAAATATATTATATTTAATTTGATCATTTTTTTTAAATTAATTGCACTAAATTTTAAAGTGACAGCCCTATTGATTTTTTTTGATCCAAACAGAAATTAGGCTCCTTTTTTTGTTGTTGAACATCAGCATTGTCTTTGATTCTGAAGCAAACCTCTGCATCGCACATTTCGTTGCCCAATTTCATGTTTCTTACACTGTTTGAAGACTATCACATAGTAATTTCTTATGATAATTGTAGTAGCTTTGGTTGTTTCTTTTTAGTGAATTTTCTGCATAATCTTTAAAGCTTTGATTTACCCCCAAAAAACTTTTTTTTTTGCGTTTTACTGCAGCATTGTGGATGTTTGCAATCATTTCTATGTGAATTTCAGATGTCGCCTTTGCCTTCTCCTGCTGGTCAAATTAGCCCCAAACCTAGCGCAGTCTTCTTTCTCATCCCTTATTTCACCGTTTTTTTCTCTTTCTCTTTCTTACCGCAGTGTAACTGGAGGGGAGCTGTTTGAGGACATCGTTGCCAGAGAGTATTACAGTGAAGCTGATGCAAGGTGGGCTCTCCAATTTACTGTTGCTGTGGTTACTGTGCTGCAGTCTGCAGTGAGCAGGTCACACACTAACACACACACACACACACTTGTATCTGATTCAAAAAGCACAGAAAGAAGAAGGATCCCTTTTTGTGCAGACAAACTAAGAGCCTTTAATGGTGGTGGAGTTTGCAGAACTGGCAATCAACAGGTGGCACACAAAACATATCCATTTGCACTCTGTTGGCTCCTTTGACCCCCTCTCTCTCCCCCATTACTCTCCATACTTTTTCTACTGCCCTGCTGAATAAAAGAGCTTACACCAGGCTAAACTGTTGTTTTTTTTTTTGGACTAAGCTGGTTTAAGCTTGTCTTATCTGGTTTAAGATAGTCTCCCTGCCTGGCCAAGATCATGCCCAGCTGAAAAGTGCCCCAAAATAGTTACACCACAAGACTATTGAAGTGAACAGTAAAAATGCTAAAGGGTCATTAAAAATGGTGAAAATAATAATAAAAACCAAGCCAAAGAAATGGCGACCAGTCACAGCACATACTTTATTCATCAAGTATAAACTGAAATAACCTATTTAACCTAAAATCCTGACATTGATTAAGAAAAGTTTGTTTTTTGTCCCCTTTAAAGGTATTATCTGGGTTCAGGACAAGTGGCGCTCAATCAACAACATTTGTAGCATGTGGCATTGATTACCACAGAAAATAATTTTGACTCATCCCTCGTTTATTTAAAAAGAGAAAAGGAGCAAAATTTGCAGAAACAGTGAGGCAGTTACAATGGAAGTCAGTGAGGCCAGTCCATAAACACACTTCAAGTGTTTCAAATGTGTTGCCACAAGATGTAAACATCATATGTGTTAACATGATTTTATTGTGATAAAATCACTTACAGCGTTACAATGAATTTGTAATATTGGATATAACTTTACACAGATAAAGTTAGTAAGCAATTTTATCACACTAAAAACATGTTAACAGGAATAATTTGTACATCTTGTGGCTATACTTTTAAAACAGTGTGTCTTTTTGGACTGGCCCCATTCACTTCCTTAAAAACTGTAATATTTGCTTTTTTATTTAAACGAGGGACGTGTCAATTTACAGTTGAAGTCATAAGTTTACATACACCTGAGCCAAATACATTTAAACTCAGTTTTTCACAAGTCCTGACATTTAATCGTAGAAAACATTCCCTGTCTTAGGTCAGTTAGAATCACTACTTTATTTTAAGAATGTGAAATGTCAGGATAATAGTAGAGAGATTTATTTATTTCAGCTTTTATTTCTTTCATCAAATTCCCAGTGGGTCAGAAGTTTACATAAACTATGTTAGTATTTGGTAGCATTGCCTTTAAAGTGTTTAACTTGGGTCAAACATTTTGGGTAGCCTTCCACAAGCTTCTCACAATAAGTTGCTGGAATTTTGGCCCATTCCTCCAGACAGAACTGGTGTAACTGAGTCAGGTTTGTAGGCCTCCTTGCTCGCACAGACTTCAGTTCTGCCCACAAATTTTCTATCAGATTGAGGTCAGGGCTTTGTGATGGCCATTCCAATACCTTGACTTTGTTGTCCTTAAGCCATTTTGCCACAACTTAGGAGATATGCTTGGGGTCATTGTCCATTTGGAAGACCCATTTGCGATTGAGCTTTAACCTCCTGGCTGATGTCTTGAGATGTTGCTTCAATATATCCACATAATTTTCCTTCCTCATGATGCCATCTATTTTGTGAAGTGCACCAGTCCCTCCTGTAGCAAAGCACCCCCACAACATGATGCTGCCACCCCCATGCTTCACAGTTGGGATGATGTTCTTCAGCTTGCAAGCTTTACTCTTTTTCCTCCAAACATAACGATGGTCATTAAGGCCAAACAGTTAAATCTTTGTTTCATCAGACCAGAGGAAATTTCTCCAGAAAGTAAGATATTTGTCCCCATGTGCACTTGCAAACTGTAGTCTGGCTTTTTATGGCGGTTTTGGAGCATTGGCTTCTTCCTTGCTGAGCAGCCTTTCACGTTATGTCGATATAGGACTCAGTTTACTGTGGATATAGATACTTGTCTACCTGTTTCCTCCAGCATCTTCACAAGGTCCTTTGCTGTTGTTCTGGGATTGATTTTTCACACCAAACTATGTTCATCTCTAGGAGACAGAATGCGTCTTTCTGAGCGGTATGATGGCTGTGTGGTCCCATGGTGTTTATACTTGCATACTATTGTTTGTACTGATGAACGTGGTACCTTAAGGCGTTTGGAAATTGCTTCCAAGGATGAACCAGACTTATGGAGGACCACAATTTTTTTTTTCTGAGGTCTTGGCTGATTTATTTTGATTTACCCATGATGTCAAGAAAAGAGACACTAGGGGCCTGGGTAACTCCGTGAGTATATACGCTGACTACCGCCCCGGAGTCACGAGTTTGAATCCAGGGTGTGCTGAGTGACTCCAGCCAGGTCTCCTAAGCAACCAAATTGGCCCGGTTGCTAGGGAGGGTAGAGTCACATGGGGTAGCCTCCTCGTGGGCGCGATTAGTGGATCTTGCTCTCAATGGGGTGCATGGTAAGTTGTGCATGGATCGTGGAGAGTAGCATGAGTCTCCACATGCCGTGAGTCTCCGCTGTGTCATGCAAAATGAGCCACGTGATAAGATGCGCGGATTGACTGTCTCAGAAGCGGAGGCAATTGAGGCTTGTCCTCCGCCACCCGGATTGAGGTAACCACGCCACCACAAGGACCTACTAAGTAGTGGGAATTGGGCATTCCAAATTGGGAGGAAAAAAAAGGGATAACACATTCTTTTTAAAAAAGAGTTTGAAGGTAGGCCTTAAAATATATCCACAGGTACACCTCCAATTGACTCCAATTAGCCTATCAGAAGCTAATTGGCTAATTGCCTAAAGGCTTGACATCATTTTCTGGAATTTTCAAGGCTGCTTAAAGGCACATTTAACTTAGTGAATGTAAACTTCTTAAAAAATACTCATGTCTTGCTCAAAGTAGATGTCCTAAACGACTTGCCAAAACTATAATTTGCTAATATGAAATCTGTGGAGTGGTTAAAAAATGTGTTTTAATGACTTCAAACTAAGTGTATGTAAACTTCTGACTTCAACTGTATTTATTTATTTTTGCTAATCAACAGCATGCCACAAATGCTGTGGATTTGAGCATAACTTGTATTAAACCCGTTCTTTGAAATTGGGATAGGAGGAAGAATTTTAATGTCGAAAACTGACATTAGTATCAACAAATGGTGTGCATTTGATGGACTGTCTGTTTGGTGGAAGACAGAGCATTTGGGAAACCTGTTTGAAAACATATTTTTTCAGTTCTATTTGGTAATGCTAGTGCCACAGACATTACATGCTTTACCTTTAAATTGTGCTGTCAGGAGCTGTGAAAGTCTCAGTTAAAGCCCCAGGCATCCAACACAAACACCCTCAAGCAGTTACTGTAGAAGTATTTTAATGCGCTCATACGGGAGTTCATTGTAAATCTGGTTTACTAGAACTGCATCATGCCAGTCTTAAGGCTTTGATATAAGAAAAGAGAGGCAGACATAGAAAGCTGGTTGTGTATTTGAAGGGAAAATGGGAGAGAAGGGGACATTTTAGAAAGCAATTAACTCTGAGTTGGTCTGTTTGTGACGGAGAGAAACAGGTCTTTTGTGTCCTGTGGGATTTGTGCTGTCCTGAAAATGGAATGCTGTGCTTCATATTTAACCAAACTTGGGCAAAAAGCTTCTGTGTCCTTTCTTATATTGCTGAGTCTAAACTTCTCAAATTCCAGTTCAATTCAATTTACTATTCAGCCATTATTGAGTTATCCGTCTGTTTTGCTAAAGCCTGGTCAATTGCGAAGAGATAGAAATGCATTGTACACAATCATAGTCTTGCCATCATCTGTGCCATTTCCCCAGAGCAAATTTAATAAAGATCAAGGAGGTCATGCTTAATTTCACAAAACATTCTTTGACCATTAAAGAGTTTAATATTGAGTATCCAAAACATTTGCTCTCAAATGGTGCACCAAAAATGGGTCGCAGGTACAGGGTCTCAAACAGAAGGAAAAAACAATTTAAATGCAACTAACCATATAATTGTGTATAGTTAGAAAATGGGCTTTTCAACTTTTGAAAAAGAGGATAAAACACTTGAGCGCTTCCCATATCTTTTGTTGTTGATGCCTCCCTCTGTGGTTCATCTGTCCTGGTTAGGCCTGTCAAAAAGTCAAATGCATAGTGTTTTGTCAGAAGGCATACAAAAAACAATGATTTTTGATACTATTGACACTAAACTTGGTGCGTTATGTCTTCAGGGGCTATGTTTGAATGCACACAAACATTTTAAAGCTTAAAGAGCTACAGCAAAGGGGATTATTTGCAGAGAATATTGCCTTAAATTCTGAACTGTTCCTCAACTTATTCCTGTCTCTGATTAAATAAAATTCTTGTGACCATGCACTAACACTGATTTATTAATTATTCTGTTTTTCAGCCAGTGTATCAATCAGATCTTGGAGAGTGTCAATCATATTCACCAACATGACATCGTGCACAGAGACCTCAAGGTGAGTGAGAGCCTGTTGCCATGACAACCCCTCTCGCGGCAACCGGGCTGCCTCTGATTGGTTTCAGTGTCGATGCCCTGCTCCGCACAGACATACACTTACGCTGTCCTTTGCAAAAGTTGTTGGGCAGATACTTTGGTTTAAGATCTGTATTCTTGTTCTTTAAATGTTTATGTTAAAGAAATGTTTCGGGTTCAATACAACTTAAAGGGATAGTTTACCCAAAAATGAAAACTCTCTCATCATTTACTCACTCTCATGCCATTCCAGATGTGTATGACTTTTTCATCTGCAGAACACAAACAAAGATTTTTAGAAGAATATTTCAGCTCTGTAGGTCCTGTAAGGTCCACCTATTGGTCCAATGGCGGCATCCAATAGCGTGGCAGAAGGGTACCTGCGCGTCACTGTCTTTTTATACACTGCAAATAATACTTTGATTATTTGATTTTAGTTCCATGTTTTATTAATCGTATCATTAATTCTTTTCTTTATTACATCTGACTCCAATTATGAAAAAGCTCGTTGATTTATCTATGCTCTGAATTTAAGTTTTGTATCTTATTATTTTTAGTTATTCTCTCTTCTAGACTGCATTTGTTATTTCAATGTTATTTGGGTCTTGTGCCGGCCGGACGCAGGTCCTTTAACTACAAACTCATCAGTTTCAGACATTAGTAAGTTTTAGACTAAGTCAGTTTAGTATAAGTTCTGTATAGATTCTCGACTCACCGTTTAGCCCCAGTCAGTTATGTTCTGTTTTACAGATTCTCGGTTCTACTCTTAGTATTCCCGTTTAATTCTACTTGGCTAAGTTGTATTGTAGATTCTTGGTTCGCCGTTTAGCCTTTTAGTACATACTTAACTAATTGGTTACTTCTGAAGTAGCTTAGTTAAGCCAACTCTGACCATAGATTTGTAGTTAATAAGAAATACACTAGAAAACAGTCCTTCAGAATGAATCATAATAATTTATTTTACCAGGTAATAGTAATTAATTCAAACAATCCAATTAAAATAATAAATCAAGCTCAAAGCTATGAGTGAACCAAGCATAATAATATAATTAAAGTTGCATTCCATTCAAACATTTACCAAGCATAAGAAATAAGAATTGCATACCTGGTAGAGAAAAATAACACACAGCAATTGTGTGGGAGATCTGAATACAGACTCCCTGATTCCTTTGTCATCTCTCCTTAAATGCCAGACGATTCTATTGTTATTTCTGATGTGTGTGTTTGATGTTATTCAGGATTTGGTTTACAGTTTAGGGGTTTGAAGGTAGACCTTTGAAAACTTGTGATTGAGTAGGTCGTTTGATGTTTACAAAGAATGCACCTAATCTGCATACAGCATCTGGTCCCTGTGAGAGATTTGGGAGGGGCATGTCCCGGATAGAAAACAGTATTTACTAAGTTCTTAAATCTTACTTGTGATTTGACTTGCTGAAAGGGAATGAGACCAGTTTTACAAGTTGGACTGAGACCTCTTGAATGATACCAAACATGTATGACCAGAAAACCTTTTACATTACAGAACAGGATAAGTCATAACTTAATTTTTTGGTGTCCTTAAAGTGACCTGAGGTGAGAGAGAGAGCAGATGTGAGTGTGATATGCGTTTTATGGTCCCTAATCAGTGAGCTGTGTTGTCTCAGGTGGAGATGTCTTCTGTGTGAGAGTTTTATGACGTTGGTTCTCACCGAGTTCTTTGACCTTTACCAGAAATGGTGCCTTTTGGGTGTAGACATCCTGGTGCCAGCCTTACAGTTTGTACAATGCAGGTGAATGGTGATCAGCAGTTTAAAGCTCCAAAACGCACAACCAGTCATAGTAAAAGTAATCCATATGACTCCAGTGGTTAAATTAATGTCTTCTTAAGCAATACGATTGCTTTTGGTGAGAAACAGATCAATATTTAAGTCCTTTTCAGTATAATTATTTACTTCTGGTTGCTCTCCCTCTCGTGTGACATAAGCGTGCTGGCATGTACAAATGAAAGCAAAACCAATGAAGCTTGTGAAAAGCGTTATTTTGTAAACAAATCGAACTGCACTATCGCGTCAGTTCTCACGTGAACATGCCAACGCATTTACGTCACGATATATTCTTCTAAAAATCTTTGAATGTGTTCTGCAGAAGAAAGAACGTCATACACATCTGGGATGGCATAAAGCTGAGTAAATGATGAGAGAATTTTCATTTTTGGGTGAACTATTCCTTTAAGTTCAATTGACAGCATTTGTGGCATAATATTGATTATCGTAAAAATGACTTTTGACTCATACCTCATGGGGATGCGAATGGGGTCAGTTCATATAAGTTAAAATACATATTGTTTCAAAAGTATAGCCACAACACATAACCAATATGTGTTAACATGATTATAGTGTGATTAAATCAGGGTTTTACTGGCATTATTGCATTCACCAATTTTTGCCAGCATTATGTTGTCATGACAACAAAGTTTTAAAATTGGATATAACTTTAAACAGAGAAGGTAATTAGCAGTTTTATCACACTAAAATCGTGTTAACACTTTAAATTTTTATGCCTTGTGGCTATACTTTTGAAACGCTGTGTATTTTATTGTAATGGACTGGCCCCATTCACTTCCATTGTAAATGCCTTACTGTGACCTTGGTTTTTGTCTTTTTTTAAAAAATATATTATTATGAATGAGGGATGTCAAATTATTGTTTTTATTTTTATAATCATCATTATGCCACAAATGCTATCAGTTGAGCTTAACTTGTATTGAAACTGGAACATTCCTGAAATGTCCAATCACAAGTGTTGCCTTCATGAAAATTTGTCTCTTTTTTTTCTTTCATTTTACTTTTTAAAAACACGTCTCGATACCCTTTCTGTCTCTACCATTCTGTTGTACTCCATCTAGTTGTTTCTGAATGCAAGAACATGTCTACACGTGCCTAAATATTTCGAAAAATGAAAATATTTATTTGCACATACCTACTAGAATGCTCAAATACTTAAAACAAAGACTTGCATAATGACAGTATTATCTCTGTTTAAAGTAATACTCCCTGTTTTGAACAGGACTTACTAGTTAAACAGTTCACTATACACTGCCTGCCCAATTATTAAGAAAGTGAGTATTCTGATCTTATCATATTTCCATGCACATTTTCCAACTCCAAACCTTATAAACTTGAATGCTTATTGGATTCAATCATTTTCAGGTGGTATGTATTTGTGTAATGAGGGAGGGTGTGGCGAAAGTGACTAACACCTTATGCATAATTATTATGCAGCTTCATTACCTCAGGTAAAATGGGCCAAAAAAAAGATTTAACTGACACTGAAAAGTCAAATATGGTAAAATGCCTTTCAGACGGATGCAACACTCTTGAAATAGCTAAACTATTGAGGCGTGACTACCGGACAATCAAACGTTTTGTTGCGAATAGTCAACTGGGGCACAAAAAACACATGGAGAAGAAAAGGTGCAAATTAACTGCAAAAGACTTGAGAAGAATTAAACGTGAAGCTACCAGGAACCAATTATCCTCCAATGCTACCATATTGCAGAACTGCAACCTACCTGGAGTGTCCAGAAGTACAAGGTGCCAAGTGCTCAGAGATATGGCCAAGGTCAAGAAGGCTGAAACACGACCACCACTGAATATATTCACAAGTTCAAGCATCAAGATTGGGCAAAGAAATATATGAAGACAGATTTTTCAAAGGTTTTATGGACAGATGAAATGAGTGACTCTTGATGGACCAGATGGATGGGCCTGTGGCTGGATCACTAATGGACACTGGGCACCACTTCAAGTCAGGTGCCAGCAAGGTGGAGGAGGGGTACTGGTATGGGCTGCTATCATAAAGGATGAGGTAGTTGGACCTTTTCGAGTTTAAGATGGACTGAACCTCAACTCTCAAACCTACTGCCAGTTACTGGAAAGTACTTTCTTCAAGCAGTGGTACAGGAAGAAGTCCTCAGCATTCAAGAAGGCCATGATCTTTATGCAGGACAATGCTCCATCACATGCATCCACTGCTTGGCTAGCCAGCAAGGGCCTCAAAGATGCCCAAATAATGACTTGGCCCCCTTCCTCACCTGACTTAAATCCTACTGAGAACATGTGGGCCCTTCTCAAACGTGAGATTTACAGTGAGGGAAGACAACACACCTCTTTGAACAGCATTTGGGAGGCTGTGGTTGTTGCTTCAGCGAAAGTTGATCGTGAATAGATCAAGAAACTGACAGACCCTGTGGATGGAAGGCGCATGGCAGTTATTGAAAAGAAGGGTAGCTATATTGGTCACTGAATATTTTTGAAAGGCCAAAAAGTTTATTCAATTGTCATTTTGTGTTACTTATTTGTTGCGCCTACTCTAAACATTTAGAATAAACAATTGAGTTGGGAGAAATTCTATTTGTAATTTAGTTGCCTAATAATTGTGCACACTAATAGTTGCCTAATAATTGTGCACACTTATATATTCCCCCGAGAAAACAAAATTCACTTTTTCTTTGTTAAACATTCAGGTTTGAGGTTCAATAACATTTTGGATTGACTGAGAGCATTGTGTTTGTTCAACAATAAAATGAATCCTGAAGAATACAATTTGCCTAATAATTGGGCACGCAGTATATAACCATATGAATCAAAAACTAATATATACAGTGCCTTGCAAACATATTCAGACCCCTGACCAATTATCTCATATTACTGAATTACAAATGGTGCAATGAAATTTCATTCTGTTTGATATTTTATTTTAACACACTGGAACTCAAAATCAATTATTGTTAGGTGACATTGGTTTTATGTTGAAAACAAAAAACTGAAATATCTTGCTTGTGTAAGTACTCAACCCCTGTGCTGTGGAAGCTGCCACGTTACACCGATGAAAGAAATTGCCCTAACGAGGACACAATTACTTTACTACTGGCATCCACCTGTGAATAATTTAAAGTTGCAATCACATTTTCTGGATAAAAAACCCATTATTGATGGATCATTGGTCAGGCTGTGAAAGGAAAATGAAGACCAAAGAGCATTCCACAGAAGTTAGAGATAAAGTAATAAAAATGCATAGATTAGGGAAAGGCTACAAAATAATATCTAAATGTTTGGATATCCCAGTGAGCACAGTTGAATCAATAATCAGGAAGTGGAAGCTGCACCACACCACCCAGGCACTGCCAATAAAAGGCCATCCCTCAAAACTCAGCACTCTAACAAAAAGGAGACTTGTGAGAGAAGCCACAGGGAGGCCAATAATCACTTTGAAGGAGCTACAGAGTCCAGTGGCTGGGAATGGAATAATGGTGCACCAGTCAACCATAACAAGAGCACTGCAAAACGCTGGCCTGTATGGGAGAGTGGCAAGAAAGAAGCCGTTACTCAAAAAGTACCATCTGAAAACACATCTGGAGTTTGCCAGAAAGCATGTGAGTGACCCAGCTGCGATGTGGGAGAAGGTTTTGTGGTCAGATGAGACCAACATAGAGCTTTTTGGCCAAAACTCAAAGCACAATGTGTGGCGCAAACGTAACACTTCCTATGCCTGAAGACACACCGTCCCTACAGTGAAGGATGGTGGTGGTCAGCATCATGCTGTGGGGATGCTTCTCATAAGCAGGGACTGGGCATCTTGTTAGAATTGAAGGAAGAATGGATGGAGCAAAATATACGGAAATACTGCAAGAGAACCTGCTTCAGTCCGCTAAAAAACTGAAGCTTGGGAGGAAATTCACCATAACAGTGATGATGACAATTCAGCATGACAATGATCCCAAGCACAAGGCCAAAGCAACATTGGAGTGGCTCAAGAACAAAAAGATACATTTTCTACAGTGGCCCAGTCAAAGTCCTGATCTCAATCCTATTGAGAATCTGTGGCACTATTTGAAAATTGCAGTCCACAAGCATCACCCAACCAACCTGAACAACCTGGAGCAAATCTGCCAAGAAGAATGGGCCAAAATCACTTTGTCACTGTGTGCAAAGCTGGTACAAGCTGGCCCAAAAGACTTAAAGCAGTTATTGCAGCAAAAGGTGGCTTGACCAAATATTAGTGTTTGGGGGTTGAATACTTATGCAAGCAAGATATTTCAGTTTTTGATTTTTCATAAAAATATTTTGCAACAAAAAAACAGTGTCACCTTACAATAATTAATTTTGAGTTTCAGTGTTTTAAAATAAAATATCAATCAGAATGAAATTTCATTGCACCATTTGTAATTCGGTAATATGAGAGAATTGGTCAGGGATCTGAATGAATACTTTTGCAAGGCACTGTGTGTGTGTGTGTGTGTGTGTGTGTGTGTGTGTATATATATATATATGTATGTATGTTTCGGAAGGAAATTGGTACTTTAATTCACCAAAGTGGCATTCAACTGATCACAAAGTATAGTCAGGACATTACTGATGTAAAAACAGCACCATCACTAATTGAAAAAAATAATTTTTGATAAAATCTAGACAGGCCCCATTTCCAGCAGCCATCACTCCAACACCTTATCCTTGAGTAATCATGCTAAATTGCTAATTTGGTACTAGAAAATCACTTGCCATTATATCAAACACAGCTGAAATCTATTTGGTTCATTAAATGAAGCTTAACATTGTCTTTGTGTTTGTTTTTGAGTTGCCACAGTATGCAATAGACTGCCATGTCTTAAGGACAATATTAGGTCAAAAATGGCAAAAAAGAAACAGCTTTCTCTAGAAACTCCTCAGTCAATCATTGTTTCGAAGAATGAAGGTTATACAATGCTTGAAATTGCCAAGAAACTGAAGATTTCATACAAAGGTGTACACTACAGTCTTCAAAGACAAAGGACAACTGGCTCTAACAAGGACAGAAAGAGATGTGGAAGGCCAGATGTACAGTTAAACAAGAGGATAAGTAAATCAGAGTCTCTAGTTTGAGAAATAGACGCCTCACATGACCTCAGCTGACAGCTTCATTGAATTCTACCCGCTCAACACCAGTTTCATGTACAACAGTAAAGAGAAGACTCAGGGGTGCAGGCCTTATGGGAAGAATTGCAAAGAAAAAGCCACTTTTGAAACAGAAAAACAAAAAAAAAAGGTTAGAGTGGGCAAAGAAACACAGACATTGGACAACAGATGATTGGAAAAGAGTGTTATGGATCTTAACCCCACTGAGCTTTTGTGGGATCAGCTAGATTGTAAGGTGCGTGACAAGCGCCCAACAAGACAGCCACATCTATGGCAAATATACAGGAAGTGTGGGGTGAAATGTCACCTGAGTATCTGGACAAACTGACAGCTAGAATGCCAAAGATCTGCAAAGCTGTCATTGCTGCACGTGGAGGATTTTTTGATGAGAACTCTTTGAAGTAGTTTAAGAAGTTCTGATTTTTTTTTTTTTTTTCAAATTGTAATAGTAATTTTTCACATTATTAATGTCCTGATTATACATTGTGATTAGTTGAATTCCACTTTGGTGAATAAAAGTACCAATTTCTTTCCATAAGAGCAAAATCTGTACACTATTCCAAACTTTTGTATATAAACATTACAGGCATGTTTTATTAGTATATTTACACATTCTATGCCTTTGTGTCTTGTGCGTGTGTGTGTGAATGTTTCAAATGAGCATGCATGTGTGTTGCCATGGCAATGCCAGTCTCTTTGATAATGCATACACACAGATACAGTTTATCATGTCCTTCTATTGTGCATTAGTCGCATACTCTGCCCATCCCCATGTGTAGGTGATCTCAATACTGAGCAGCACAAATGTGCCCAGACTGGTTGCCATAGTGAAGAACGTGATATGACAACTGTTGCTGGTATTGCCTGAGAGACGAAGTGTGGGAGGGGTCACCGCAAGTCTCACCGTTCCTCATTTATAGTCTGTGCGTTTAATGAGGGAGAATGAGAGATTCACACCTATGGGCATACATTTCCCTGCATCCTCACAACACATGAATTTAAATGCTGTGCTTGGATGTAGAATGTAGACTGTGAACTCTGAGCAATGGAAAGCATGTGAGCACCAATAAATCAAGCATATTAAAGTGTTTGTTTGAGAAAGGGAGAGGAATTGGCAACTTTTCACCCTATATTTTACTGTGAAAATGGAGGATGGTGCCTAAATGTTTATTTTGGGGCATATTGAAAGTTCTGTCTTCATTTACTCACTCTCATGATGTGACTTTCTTCCATGGAACACAAAAGGAGATTTTAGGCAGAATGCAACACAATAAAAGGGCAGAGGTCATTTTCAATCCTAAAGAATATTTTTTTTTTTATGTTTGTAGGTTGGAAATGTGAGTGTCATATTAAACTTCTCCTCTGGTTTCCCCCTCAGCCTGAGAACTTGCTGTTGGCCAGTAAGATGAAAGGAGCCGCAGTGAAACTGGCTGATTTTGGGCTGGCCATCGAGGTGCAGGGAGACCAGCAGGCCTGGTTTGGTAAACATCTCTCTGACTCTACATCTCACACATGCACAAACCTGTAGATTTATTCTTGTGAGGACCTCCCAAAGACTTATATTGTTGTTTAGTTTCAGCAAATTATTATTACTACACCATAACCCTACCTCTTAAGCCCCAAGTGTACTTCAGTCAGACACGAATGCTAGGTGTCTGCGCACAGGAGGCGCGACACAAATTTCATCATCAGCAGAGTGCTGGAGCATTAAACATGCGCGGCCCGATTTTTCAAGCCACGTGTGTGCCTGGAATTATTTGCACTAATTTGTGGGTCCACAAGGTGGTAACACTCACAGTTGAGCCATTGCTGTCATGAAGAAGCGTTAGATGTTATCGCCGCTTAAGATCAGGAGACAAAGGTGTAAACAACAGTGGAGGTGTACGTCAAAAAAACAGCTGCTTTCCTGTACAAAAATCATCACCATGATGGATTCTAAGTCACTGCTGTGTGGTTGCTAAGTTGTTCAGAGTGGTTTTTAGTGTATCGCTAGGGTGTTCTGGGTCACCCATGGTGCTGAGGTTGTCAGAGTGGTTTTTAGTGTTTCTTACTCAGTGTTTCTATACATTTGCTAACAAGTTTTTGGTAGTTGCTAGGGTATTCTGGGTGGTTGTTAGGTAGTTCCAAGTTAAAAGAGCCTATCTCTAAGTCTCCTAAAAGAATATTCCGGGTTTAATACAAGATAAGTTCAACCGACAGCATTTGTGGCATAATGTTGGTTATCACAAAAATAAATTTTGACTCGTCCTTCCTTTTCTTTAAAAAAAAAAAGCACAATTACAGTGAGGCACTGACAATAGAAGTGAATGAGGGACAATTATTGAATGTTAAAATGCTTACTTTTTCAAAAGTATAGCCACAAGACAAACAATATGCATGTTAACATGATTTTAGTGTGATAAAATCACTTACTAACCTTTTCTGTTTAGTTATAGCCAACTTTACAGCTTAGTTGCCATGATGATGGTTTAAACCTTAAAACTCTAACATGACTGTAAGAATGATGAAATTATTTTATAAAATTATAAGCTTCACATTTCTGCCTTTTAAGCCCTCCAAAAATTGGGCCCATTCACTTCCATTGTATGTGCCTCACTGTAACTGAAATTTTTGCTTCTTTTTTTTAAAGAAAAGTAGGGATGGGGGCCCTGGGTAGCTCAGCGAGTATTGACGCTGACTACCACCCCTGGAGTCACGAGTTCGAATCCAGGGCATGCTAGTGACTCCAGCCAGGTCTCCTAAGCAACCAAATTGGCCCAGTTGCTAGGGAGGGTAGAGTCACATGGGGTAACCTCCTTGTGGTCGCGATTAGGGGTTCTCAATCTCAATGGGGCATGTGGTAAGTTGTGCGTGGATCGCGGAGAGTAGCATGAGCCTCCACGTGCTGCGAGTCTCCGCGGTGTCATGCACAGCGAGCCACGAGATAAGACGTGCGGGTTGACTGTCTCAGAATCGGAGGCAACTGAGACTTGTCCTCCGCCACCTGGATTGAGGCGAGTAACCACGCCACCACGAGGACCTACTAAGTAGTGGGAATTGGGCATTCCAATTTGGGAGAAAAGGGGATAAAATAAAATATAGAAAGAAAGAAAAGAAATGAGTCAAAATTAAATTTTGTGTTAAACAACATTATGCCACAAATTATGTTGATTGAACTTAACTTGTATTGAACCCGGAATATTTCTTTAACAGATTCTAGTACATAGATATGGCACAGATCCCTCCGTCAATGTAAGAGATATTGTTTCTAAAATTCTAAAGTCTGACTTGGACATCTGGCTTAGAAAAATAATTGCATACCTCTCTTCAACAAGCTGCACAATTTGAGATATCATTCATGTCTGGAGCACAAATGGAATCGTAAGAATATTCACAATATGCATTTTTAAAAACTCTGTTGGCTAATAGTAATAGTGATGTTTGCTCTAGCAAATTAGACATTATTGACCCATTTATAAAAAAATAAATAATATGTTGACCATCCTCACAAGTGGGATTTTAGACAAGAGGGCCTAGTATATTTGTGAGGACTGTTTTGCAATTTGGTCCTCATAAGTATAGCCAAACAAGTACACATACCCGACACACAACAGGGCTGGTTCTCTCTCGTAATGTTATTTCAGTTTATCTTAAAAGGATGTTAGGACATTTTCCGCTCCATTACCTCTGGTCTAAAGTGGAATGGAATGACTGTAAAGGCTTATTTGCTGGCCGTGCTAAATGCCATTCTTAGCCCATTTCATGTTTAGCTTTCATGCATCTTTTTCTGTCTGTGTGTGAAAAAACACTTTAGCTTTGTGTAAAAGTCTCCTTCCACACCCGACTTTACTGGAAAAATATTTATCAGGAGAGCGTCAGACAGGGTTCTCTCAGGCCCTGTGGCCCTCTACTGGCTGCTAGTTATTTCTGCTGCCTCAGTAGTTTAAAATATTGATTAGAGGTGAACTTTTTCAAGGCAAGGACCACTTGGTTGATAGAGAGATGGGGAGAAAGCAGTGAGCATCTGTTACATATATTGTATAATTTTTTTTTGTTTTTTTGTTTAATAAAAAAAAGGTGTTGCATTTTAAGCCTAGCCTAAAACATGGATATAGTACCATATTAATGCATTTACATACTTTTGTTATGATGCTTGCATTGCAAAGCCGTTATTGATGTACAGTGCCATATTTGTACATTACATTTTAGTTTTTAGAATTATAATGTATTAATATTTTAGTATTTAACTTTTGTTTAATGCAATTTCATTTTGAACAAAAAATAATTTGAGATAACTTTACAAAGAATAGTTTGAGAAGCAATGATTGGTGGACCCTCTGGGGGTCGAAGAACCTCTGTTAAAGACCCCCGATCTTGAGGTAAATTGGTTATAGGTTATGCTGAGTTTTCTCTAAGGAGAAGAGCAAACCATTGTGGCTACAATAATGGTGGTAAATACATGTGTACGAGTTAAATGAATGGACAGCATTGAGTTATGTTACCATAGTGGGCTTCCAAATCCCAGCAGCTGTTTATAAAACCTGCCTATTTCTAGCACATGTAGTCCTCTGGCAGCATATCTTGGCACACACCTTGTTGGCTTTGTATGACTCTGGCGTAGCAATACATCCACCCATCCATCATATCGTCCTTCCACACACACACACGAACACACACACCGGAAATTATTAACATTTTAGTGAATACTAATTGGATAAGCTACATTGCCTACAGGGTCGACATTTGACACACACTTTATACAAGTCTCAGACTACAGAATGGACAGTGAGCTGTTGGTTTGAAACTTTTGTTGTTGTTTTGAAACAGGTTTTGCAGGCACACCTGGTTATCTTTCTCCTGAGGTCTTGAGGAAGGACCCTTACGGCAAACCTGTGGATATCTGGGCCTGTGGTGAGTCTTCAATAAGGCCTTTAATCATCGCTATCAATCATTAAAATGCTTTTGTTCCAAAATGACACTCCCAAGATTTTATATTTTACCCATCAAATATATTCTGATTGGCTGTGATTTTCTTCACCTCGTTCAGTATTTTACTTTTAGTAAGCACAAAAACATGACTTAAAAATGCTAATATAAAAATGACTGGGAATGCATAGCTAGTTAGAAGTGTTAATTTGTCAATTGTCTATTTGCTGTACTGTTGGTGGCTAGTAGGCATTCCTACTCACTTGTGTCGCCTCAAAGCACCAACTCTTATTCAAAATGCTGCAAATTGTTGTCAGTTTGAACACCGCATTATAGACCCCGTTTACACCTGGTATTAAGACTCGTCTTGGGGGATCTTGTCACAAGTAAGCGTTAAATATAGGTGTAAACGTGGTTCCATACATTTTGTGATCGGATCACAAAAAACACATATGGAGGTAGTCAAAAAGGCATGTGACCACATTGCATTTGAGGTGCAAACACCAATCCATCTTGAAAGCGTCCAGGACAGCAGTAAGGCGTCACCCCTCACCTGTCAATCAACCACTGAGCTACAACAAGAGTTTAAATTTACCATTACGAGCAGCTTTAAAAGGAATCAGATAAGATTCAGCATGAAGGGACACAGATGACAAGCACACACATCTGAAGCTCAGGTTACCACAGGTACTCTACTAAAACAATGGATAATTCTGCTCGAAATGTTGCATTAGTGCATATAATTAATTTCACCTGCATCTGGGAGAAACAGCGCAACAGTTTTATTCGTGCTTTCTTTGTTTTTTATGACTTTTGCACAGCTTATTATCATGCAGTAACACACTGACATGTTGATTGATGTATGTTGTTGTGAAATCAAAGACCCTCCCCTCGAAATCCAAACACAAGTGGTCACAGGAGACACATTTAATTAACCAGGTGTAAACAGCGATGTATCTCGCCTGAACACATGGGATCGGATCACCCAACGCATCTTAATACCAGGTGTAAATGGGGTCATAGTCACCTTTACATTCTATCTTTCTTTTGTCCTCAGGTGTAATCCTATACATTCTACTGGTGGGTTACCCTCCATTTTGGGATGAAGATCAGCACAAGTTATACCAGCAGATCAAGGCAGGAGCTTATGATGTAAGTACAGCTGTCTGCCAGTGTTACTGCTCTGTCTTTCGCTCTCATTGGCATTTTTTCTGCAAAAGTTTAGTCCAGCCATTCCAAAATTCCCTCAATCTGATTGGTCTTTCAATGCACCATTAGGTCTTTCTACTGGGGCATTGACTAAAAACATAAAACGGTCTTTGCCCTCCACATTTTCTGTGGCCATATTTGTGTCAATATTTTGAAGTAATGTTATACTTATGATGTTCTAATTGGTCCAGTCTCAATGAACTTGTAAAGCTGTTTCATAAATCAGTCTAGTGAGACTTGTTTTATTTTAGACGACACATCACAATGTATCTACAATACATTCTTATTGAAGAGCACTGGAATTTCCCAGCAGGATACTGTTCAATAACTTGCTGTGAACATTTGTGATATCACTTGGAATAGAATTTAACAGACTTACTTTTCAAGGAATTAAATGGAAGGCAGTAATAGGCCAAGAGAGACATACGATAAATCATTAATTAACGAAGGTTGAACTGAAGAACTAGGGAACTATTTTAAGCGCTATGAAATACGTCATACATGCAAAGTCGGTGGGCATGGCCATGAAGTATTGATATTTTTGTGCAAGCATGCACGTAGTCTAAGGGGGTGCCTAAACTGCACGCACCAAGTGCTAGTGTGCTGGGTCAAGTGCAATTTAATTTTGAGGTTTATCTCTGGTTATTGCACCATCTGCATCCTATTAAATAATCCATTCCTTGCCAAGAAAAGTCAATATAAATGAAGACTTTTCAAACCCATTCATAAGGCATGGGCTGTATGCAATGCTCTGGAATGCAATGTATGTGATGTATTTTCTCTATAGACCTCTCTGGGCCTGTTGGCGATCATCCTGCTCGCCCATGTCTCACCTGCTTCTCTCCTATTATTCATTGTTTTGTAATGTATATTTGATAGTTGTTTCTTTGTTTAATGTTTTTTGTTTAATTTCTGTACAGCATCCTTGAGCTTTGGAAAGGCGCTATACAAAATAAAGTTATTTTTATTATTGTGATAACTATTATTATAATTATATTATTAATCGGATTGATTTACTTAATCACAAATCATGACTAGTGTAATCGATAGCTCTTTGAGATCATCTGCTGGTGGAATTCCCAAACTGCAAATGCATGAACTGAGTTTACACTTTTTCAAACGTCTTAGCGCAGTGACATATTTCTCAGGAAAATTGCTAAGTGCTCTTGCGCCTCTTCATGAACAAACAGTACGCCCACAGTTTGCATGCATACACCCACAGATAGCGTAAACTCTTCTACCCACGGCTGCTTGTACATTGCACTGGCATGAAAATTGTGCTTGGAATAAAGGCTGTCACGAACATTTGATAAAATTGCCGCATGGTCGTTGAGCCTAGCATGGTCATGAAAATAGAGCCCCTAAACTCTAGTAAAAATAATAGTTCCTGCTTCAATTGCACTGAAAAAAAAATAAATAAAAATAAAGTAAAATTAAAATAATAGTAATAATAATAAAACAAAACATTTCCAATGAATACCTGTCTTGTTTTTGTTTTTTTTTGTAAAATGATCTAAACATTCTTAGAACAAGAAATTCACCCGATAACAAAACTGTGTAAGATGTTAAGACTTATATTCTGAGATAATCAGAATTAGAAGAATCAGAATGATTTATTTCCAAGTATGCGTACACACACAAGGAATTTGTTTTGGTGACAGAAGCTTCCAGTGCACAGAGAAAAACAACAACAGATAATAAAATAAAGTAAAAATAAGTGAATAAAATATATACTGTATTTAGAAATACACAATAATTCAAAAAATAAATAAATACAAAAATAAAAATAAATATAACAGAAAATATTAAGATAAATATTAAACATATATGTGTGTGTGTGTGTGTGTGTGTGTGTGTGTGTGTGTGTATGTGTGTGTTGTCTTTTTTAAACCTAAGCATTTTTACTTGTTTAAGCATATTTAAGCACATTTGACTTTTATTAAGCATGCATAAGTGAAAAACAATGAAAAAGGTGCCATTGCGACAAAAATAAGTCTTAATTATTACACAATTTTGCTATCCACTGAAAATAACTAATTTTAACTCATTGTTTAGATATTTTTATCAAAAAAACAAGACAAAGATACTCATTAAGAATATGATTTTAATGATGATTATAATTGTTCCAGCATTACTTTTGTTGCTATTGTTGTTGTTGCAGAAAGTGAAGAGTTATGATTGCAACAGATGCTCAGTGTGGTCCCAGTGTCTGGGTAATTTCTGATTGGGTGCAATTTTGAGCTACTGGTGCTGTTATTGATTATGTCAGGCCCACCCTGACGCATTGCAGAGAGATGGGCTCTGCTTAGAAACAGCCACCTTGTCCCAGAATGTCTATGCTCATTGTTTAATTTGTGTGTGTGTGTGTGTGTGTGTGTGTGTGTGTGTGTGTGTGTGTGTGTGTGTGTGTTATTTTTATTTTTTAAATGTCTATCAATTGCATTAAAATTTATAGTCATCAAAGTCTTGAATATTCGGACATATGTGGCAGGACATGCTGTGAGTAAGTGCCCTAGATTGGTGTTCATTCATAAAAATGTATGGGACAAATAAAAGGAAAGAGATTATGTAACTCCTGTGCCCTTGTGAAAATGGAGCAAAGGCTCTTTTTTCACCATCTGGTGGAGGGGGTTTTGGTGGTGCTAAACTTATAGACAGGACTGGGCCGTTAGCCTAAGAGTGGGCATTATGTTTTATTACACAAAAAGTGTATATATTAAGGCTGTCAATTTATCGCTTTTATATACTCCTACCAACGGAGTAATGTAAGCTTGAAGTACAACCTTCATGTTTCGGTGTTTATGCGCAAGATGCTGAAAGCCAGTAAAACGTGACACAATCACAGTGAGATGCTACAAAAGCTGTTTGGCTATATTTTAAATTATTTTGATTATTATATATTGATCTTAATTTAGGAGACTTTCTCAGCAAATACTGATATATGCAATTAAATGTGATTATTTTGATTTATTAATCGGCATCTCATGTAAGTAATTTGATTAAAAATCGAATCAGTTGATAGCCATAGTATATACACCATCATCATCATCATATAGTTATTTTTGCTTTAATTCAAAGAAATAATGGTCAATTTTTTTTTTTTTTTTTTTTTTTAAGTAACCATAAAGCAATGCCTGTATTTGGATACTCCAGGTAAGTATTTCACAAATGAAATATACTTTGTCTCATTTCTTTTCTTTTTTATTGACACAAACAAAAAGATACGATTTTTCATAACAAATGAATTACAAGTCTGGCGTAAGTGCAAAAAGAGCTTCACGTTATACTATAAAACTTGGTTTCAAAACTAAAGACTTAAAACAGTAAAAACTAGTACTGTTAAGAGGATGAGGCTAAATTCTTATTGGATGAGCCACGTTCGAAAATAGTTGCTCAAACATCTGATATACGGACACCTGTGATCAATGGACCCTTTTCACTTTTTTTGCATACCCATTTGCTCCAAACCCCATCATAGCGATGTTAACTTTTTAAAAATTAATACCAGGTAATATAAGACAAAGTATAGCAACCGTAAACAAGTCAATTCTGCGCATTTTATATTTTGCATATCAACACCCCTCAAAAATGAGTTCCTCTCGGCTTGTTTGGGTTAGGTCCTGCTCTGTATTTTCGCATTACTCCGTGTTTCTTCATCACTCACTCATGTAAATACCATAAAACAGTCCTGCCCACTAATAGCTGCACAAACAAATCTACTTCAATATAAGGAGTATGGCAAAATCTGTTTCAGAGCACACATTTCTTCCCTCGCATGGCATGTGCCACCTAATTCACCTTATTAGCAGCAGAACCACAGTTGAGCCAAATTGAGAAACCATACCAATGAGCTCAGTGGCTTAGAAAACGTACTCTCTTGTAACCTTCCATCATGCGACCACAATCAATAAGGTGCAGTTGTGTCTCTTCATCCGTAACCAGATTCTGTCTCTCTCCACTTTCCCGCCATGTGCTCATGTTTGGATGCACCGTTTGCAATCTGGAGTGTCCGTCTTTGCTGAAGCAGCTCACAGCGGTGCAAAAAAGCCCCACCCTTGACATGTAGTAACAGTGCCCTAAGCCAAAAGGGCTTATGAGCACCTGCAGTGTTTCTAAGTACCATCCACACACTAATTTTAGCTGATGCAATACCGCTTGATGCACAAACAAATTAGACTTCCTGGAACCTGCCCAAGGTTTTCTTGGAACACACATATTATTTGTAATGGCCACGTTGAAGATCTCCTGGTATGACAGAGGTGGTACAACACCGATTCCACACGGAAACGGACACAGATTTTTATTGGCTAATTACAAGACCAATCTTCTTGTTAAGGGCTGCAAATGAAGCGGTGAGGTGTGAAATACGGAAGCGCCATGATTAGAGCACCAGCCGTGGCCAATAGTTCGAGAGCAAGCGGACGCACTGCCGTGACTCATTGAATCCTGGACGCTGCTTCCGTGATAAATTTAATTTCATTAGTCTCTGGCACAGACTGCTCTGTTTCTGTGTCAGTACATCTCTGGTGTGAAAAGCACTCAAGTCATTCTCGTGCTGCATATAGATTGCTTCGTAACATTTTGGTCATGATTCTGTTCTGTTGTCCCCACAGTTTCCATCTCCGGAGTGGGACACGGTCACCCCCGAGGCCAAGAACCTCATTAACCAAATGCTGACCATCAACCCAGCTAAGAGAATCACTGCAGAGCAGGCCCTCAAGCACCCTTGGGTCTGCGTAAGTTATCTGTGCCAAGGACTACATTTCCCAAATGCCCTGAGTAACATAAATCCAATGGGAATGCTATGAACCCTTTTGGAGTTTAAAGGAACGGTTTCCCCAAAAATGAAATTTCTGTCATCATCTTATCAAACCCGTATACTGTTATTTTTCAGTGGATTACAAATACAGCTCTTCATGCAGCTCTTTTCCATATAATGACAGCTCGTAGTGACCATGGTTGTCAAGTTCCAAAAATGGCAAAAAGTAATCCATAAGTCTCTAGTGGTTAAATCCATATCTTTAAAAGCAATATAATAGGTGTGGGTGAGAAACAGATCAAAATTGAAGTCCTTTTTTTTACTATCAATCTCCACTTTCACTTTTACATCTGAAAGTTATGTGGAGATTTAGAGTAAAAAGTACATAAGCATTGTTTTGTTTCTCACCCACACCTAGTATATCGCTTCTGAAGATATGTATTTAAACACTGGAGTCATATGGATTACTTTTTTCCTTTATGTGATTTTTGGTGCTACAAAGGTTTGATCACCATTCACTTGCATTGTATGGACCTACAGAGCTGCGATATTTTTTCAAAAAATCCACTTTTGTGTTCTGCTGAAGAAAGAAAGTCATACACATATGGAATGGCATGAGGGTGAGTAAATGATAAGAGAATTTACATTTTTGGGTGAACTATCCCTTTAAGGCCCATGCAGACCTCTAGAACCAATGCCATTTAGGCGCCAATGACATTAAAGCGCCTTTTTAAAATCTGGATGTGGACACGGGCTAGATGCAAACTTGAATAGAGGTGAAGAAAACAACGTATAATTTTGGTCCGTTCCACACATAAAACTATTGTATGGTTTCAGAATGCTTGGAATATGTCACACAAGTCTTATGGACTACTTTTGTGAATTTCAATTTTTGTGTAGCACAGAAAAAATGGCATATGGGTTTGGAAGAACATAGGGGGGAGTATATCAGGAGCTCTCAGAATAAGTTGATATGTTGATGTGTTGCCATTTAAACCCACTTCATGTTTAATGACTCTACATTAGGTTGAATACCTGAGTAATGTTGATGTGCAGAATTTTACTCTGTCTTGCATACTTTCATTTCAGCAACGTTCCACTGTGGCGTCCATGATGCATCGCCAGGAGACAGTGGAGTGCTTGCGCAAGTTCAACGCTCGTAGAAAGCTCAAGGTACAGCATAGGTTTAAAGAGCCTTAAAAACTCTACCCCCACTGTGCCTTCCCTGGGGTAATTAGTGCTGAATGTCCCATTGCCGTAGACTGACGACTCTATTTTTCGTCTGCATTTGTTCTTTTTTTCAGGGAGCCATTCTCACTACTATGCTGGTGTCTAGAAACTTCTCAGGTGAGTTCCCTCATTCTCTTGGGATCAGGCAGGACAATGCAGAGTCATGGATGAAAGTGGCCCTCCTCTTGTAGTTTTGCTTTAGTTTATACTGTGTAAAAGATTTCTATCAGGTTGGCGCAGTTATTAAATGGAGGGAAACTTAACTTGGGAATCCAGAGCTTTGCATTACAGGATTGAGTATTAAGTTTTGGACTTTTTCTGATGCAATTAAAGATCTAAGGGAAAGAAGGGTCTTTGGGACTCTGTATCTCTATTTCATTGAGCTTTTAAGGTTTTATTCTGAAGTTTGAGGTATTACAGTGAAGGAATATCAATAACCTTTGTGTTCGTTGTCATTTTAAAGAATAATGCAGGCCTTTTTCATACTCCCTGAACAGAAGAGTATGAAATATGACATTTTTAGGGATTCATTATAGCTGTGGTTTGCATAGGTGTCACTTTTCTTTGCACCAGAGCCTGTTCTTTTTATACTTAATGGAATGGTTCACCCAAAAAAATTACATTTTGTTATCATTTACTCACCCTCAGGTTGTTCCAAACCTGTATGAATTTCTTTCTTCCATGGAAAACAGAAGGAGAACTTTAAAGCTCTATCTACTGTAATTGCTCTTGGAAAAGAGTGACTAGTACATTCTTTAAAAATCCTCCTTTTGTGTTCCATGGAAGGAAGTCATACAGTTTGGAGGGGTGAGGGTGAGTAACTGATGACAGAATTTTAATTTTGGGTGAACCATCCCTTTAACTTAGATTTCTTACACTTGTTCATTAGAGGGTTTAAAAAAATATGCATAGCTTCTCCCAATTCAACACCTCTCTGTCCAATAGTGGGCCGGCAGCATACCAGCCCTGCTGCTCCCACCACAAGCACTGCTGCGCTTGCACAGGAAGGTATGTGAGAGTGCATCTCCTCACCTCACCACCAGGGGGACCCAGTGGACCCCCCCTCCACAATGCCCCCTAACCCTGCCCTGCCTCTGCTCTACCCAATCAGCATGCAGCCAATAAGAAGCCTGCCTCTCCTGCCATCTCTTGCATCAATTATTTGGTTTAGCTCTTCACTCTCATAAACGACCTTTGCTATATAGTCTTAGAAAAGTTCTCACATTTGAATTTTCATCTCTCACATATACGTCGTGCTTTCAGACGATGTGTCTGGAAGAGTTTATGGAACAGCATGCATTATTTTATTTTTTCAGCCATGTTTTTATTGGTGCGTAACTTTAATATTCATTTAGCTTTGTAATAACCCCACAAGTTGCTGGAAATATTGAAGCAGGATTAGTTAACTTAGTTTTTCAGTGCTAAAAATAATTAGTATTTTCTCTCTTTCGTTCACTATTTTTTTTGTGTGTGTGTGTGTGTGTGTGTAAAATATCTAAATATCCTTCGAAATAGATACATTTACTTAATAACCTTGATAATCGGAATTCAGGTAATTGGAACTGTTTTCATACGTTTATTTTTTCTACCCCATTGGCAAAATAGATTTTTTCTTGTTTTAAGCATACATATAACAAACTGTAGTAAGGTTTATGCTTAGAGCACACTAAAAAATTATTTGCTAAGAAGTTAAGAAAAATAAACGTAATTAATACATGTATAATATATAAAATATAATCTTAAAACATGCCTTGGACATTTTTGCTTCTCGAGTAAATGTAACTTGTTTTATGTATGTTTAACTAAAAATAATGATGAATAAAATTAACAAAATAAACTCATATTATTAGGGTTTAAGCAGCTGCAGATTGTGATGCAGCACTATTGCTGTAGGACAAATACAGTGACATTCAAACCATTTTAGTATTTGTTCAGCTTTCGAAAGGTGTACATTTATCTGCTGTGAACAAACATTGTCTGTATAGACTTTAATTGATACACAAAGGACTCTTGGCTAAACAATCTGAACAATACTGCTGGGCTGGATTCTTGTTAACAATCACCATGGCGAGACCCACCATCGGCTGGCATGCATTATTGTCTGCATGGAGTAGAAAATTGCTTATGTCGCTGCTTCTCCTTTGATTAGACTTATTTCTCTTTCTCTTTCTTTCATTCTTGGTTAAAATGCTTTAGCCCTTTTCTGGCTTCTTCCTTCCCTGCTTATCAGCTTAAAGGTGTTATTTGCTATTAAATAGCATTTAAGTAAAGTCTGCTTTAGCTGAAGATATAGGACCCTGGTCATATGCCATCAGTACACCTTAGATCAGTGGTTCTGAACTGGTTTTACTTCAGGACCCAGATTTTAGATTGGACATCAAATTGCTACCAAACACAGTACCAAAATAAGCATTTGGAGGTAAACAAAAGTGTGCTTAAAATCAAACATTGACATTTATGAATATCATAAACTTCAGTACATAGGCAGCCAAGAATTCACCACACAAAACACATTGTAGTCCTCATTGAAAGTGAACCTGTATTTAATGCAGTCTGGGCCATACATTATTGTCTTTGAACTTTTCATAGTTTTGTTAATGGATGAGGGCATGTCATGCAACCTGTCCATGTTGACATCTACTTAAAAGAATGTTCCTGCTGCAGTACAGTTATGCTCAGTCGACAGCACTTGTGGCATAACATGGATTACCACAAAATGTGTTTTTAGATTTGTCCTTCGTTCCTTTAAAAACAAGCAAAATTTCAGTTACATTAAAGGGATAGTTCACCCAAAAATGAAAATTCTCTAATCATTTACTTACCTTAATCCCATCCCAGATATGTATGACTTTCTTTCTTATGCAGAACACAAACAGAGATTTTTAGAAAAATATTTTAGCTCTGATAAATGCAAGTGAATGGTGACCAGAACTTTTAAGGTCCAAAAATGACATAAAGGAGGCATAAAAGTAATCCATAAGACTCCAGTGGTTAAATCCATGTCTTCTGAAGCGATATAGGTGTGAGTGAGAAACAGATCAATATTTAAGTCCTTTTTGACTATAAATCTCCACCTTTGACCTGCCCTGAACAGTAAGTGGCGATATGCACGAAGAATGCAAATCGCCAAAAAAACAAAAGAAAATGGAAGTGAAAGTGGAGATTTATAGTAAAAAAGGACATAACTATTGATCTGTTTCTCACCCACACCTATCATATTGCTTCTGAAGATATGGATTTGACCACTGGAGTCGTATGGACTAATTTTTATGCTGCCTTTATGTGCTTTTTGGAGCTTCAAAGTTCTGGTCACCATTCACTTGCATTGTATGGACCTACAGAGCTGAGATATTCTTCTAAAAATATTTATTTGTGTTCTGCAGAAGATAGAAAGTCATACGCATGGGATGGCATGAGGGTGGTGAACTATTTCTTTAAGGCACTTACAGTGGAAGTGAATGGAGCCAGTCTATAAACATTAAAATGCAAACTTTTTGCATTTTTAAATTGCAAAAGTAAAGCCACAGGACGTAAGACGCATTAACATGATTTTAGTGTGAGAAAATCAGGGATTTACCGCCGTTACACATTAACCAGATTACTGGGTTTTACCGCCATTATGTTGTCACAAAAACAAGGTTGTTATATTACATAAAACTTTACACAAATAAGGTTAGTAAGCAATTTTATCACACTAAAATCATGTCAACACATATAATGTTTACGTCTTGTGGCTATACTTTTGAAACAGCGTGTATTTGAATGTTTGTGGACTGACCCCATTCACTTCCATTATAAGTACCTTACTGTAACCGCAATGTTCGATTTTTGTTATTTATTTATTTTTTATTTACGAGTAACAATTAAAACGACATTTTTGTGGCCACAAATTCTGTCGATTGAGATGAACTTTGTATTGAACCAGAAACGTTCCTTTAATTTAGCTAACTTCTACCAAGTAATAGATAAAATTTTGTCAAAATACAGTAGAGTTTGATTGGACACAGCCTTTGACATCAACAACAAAACAGAAAATGCAAAGCATTTTCTCCTCCTTTTTAAAAGTTACTAAGCCTATTCATTTTGCTATTCTAACTTTACGTGGGGATTGCACTTTTTCGCGTTAATGCGTTTTTTCCTTGCTTTCCGTGACCGTGTCAGAACAGACCTACAACACATTTTCTGGTTGCAACCCACCAGTTGAGAGCCACTTTTTTAGATGTTCTACGATCTTTGTTCTTTGTCATTAACTAAAGCAGACCTGTGCAGCCCAGCCAAGCCACCATTGCCCTACCACTCTCCTTTCAACTCTTACTTCCCCCTTTACTGAGAGCGCAGGGGGTTTAAACACATGGACGGGCAGGAGCGGGGTTGGCTTGCTGCCAGTCGTCAGACCACGATGTAGCTGGCACTGGATCGCCAGGTGGTCTGCGGGGAAAGAGGCCCCCTGGAGGGCAGACGGATGGCACTGTTGACAGTGTCTCAGGGAGAATGCTGGTTCAAGACCCTCATAGAGGGTCCACGTGTGTTATAGAAATTGATCTGATCGTATTGAATTGTCCCACACTTACCAAAGGCTGGGACAGCTGTCTTTCATTTTGTGTAAATGTCAAGCTGCTGCCATCTCCTACTAACTGCGTCTGAGCTGCTGTCAGTGTTGGAGAATACTTCTTGATATCTTCATAATGAAGAGGAACAGAAGAGAACTGTTAAGCTAAGCTACTAAACATCTGCTCGGATCCCTCAGGAATATGGAAACCAGCAAACAAGAAGACTTTGCTGTCTTGCTGGAATTTTTTTTAAAAGCAAATGCAATGTTACAGTAGTAGGCTGTTCAGAATAGTGTAATTGACAGTATGCCAATTGTGTATGCATTTTCAGTCACCACAGAAAATTCCATTGAAAGTGTATGAGTGTAAATATGTTTTCCATTCTTTTTTTACAAACTGAGGGATCAGTCAAAATCATTTTCTGTGGTAATTCACAGAGTTTAAGTTGTATTTAACCTGGAGTATTCCTTTAATATACTTTGGAGCAGTCCAATCAATGCTCTCCATCAGTTCTGGGCTACAACCAGTAAGTGCTTATAACTTGTTACACTCTCTCATCATAAAAGCCAGTCTTCCAGCTAAATAGCCGGTAATAACAGTGCATCAATTGTTGTTATCCCTCACTTTATCCTTATATTACCAAAATAAGACTTACTTATCAATTGATTTGTAAGATAAGGCATGCTGTGTAACAATCTTAGTTTATGTCAGCTATGTTGCCTGTAATTCTATCATCATTTGTTGCCTGCACAAATGTTATTTTCCTGTTAAGAAAAAAAAATTGAATGGCTGTTGTAATCGATTTTATGAACTCCTCCCCTTTTTGGAGCCTTATTATTTAATGGGGGTGTGAATATTTGCATTGCTTTGATTCAAATGCAGTTATTTATGCATGGTCGGTATTCAATCATTTGGTAAGATTCAGAATATCTTGAAAGACATGCTAAATACAATTGAACATATACAGTACATGCTTGGTAACATGGATTTGGTGCATTTGTGCAACTTAATAGGTCAAAAGCTCAATAGGTTGCTTTACCGTTTCTTTAATGAAGAAATTTTGCATAAGAAATTAATGCATAACACATTGTGAAATTATAAGTGATTATATAAATTCTTCAATCAATTTGACGTTTCACTGTCAGAATGATGCATCGTTACACCCCTGTTATTTAAAGTGTACGTGTTACTTTTTTCCACAATATAATGATATAAGTAGATTGATAGATCTAAATGATCTAGTAATTAAGGAAGCTTGCTGCAATGTTTTGCGTTATGTCTGAACGTTAGTCGAAATAGTCGATCTGAAAATTTCTCTCTTTAATCATGTCACATCCTATCTCTCTAATAGAGGTATGATTGCAGCGGGCCGTCCTGGGGGCTCTGTATCCATCTGATTGTTCAGCAGTATAACAGAAAACTGATGGTTCAGCTTCCCCCGCCACAGTCTGTAAATCCCTTGTGACATAGTTACTGTAGAGATGTGTTAGACAGTTGTACTGTAATGAGTTTAAAGGAAGGGTTGACCCAGAAAGAAAAATTCTGTCATCATTCACTCACCCTCATGTCCCTCCAAACTGAGGCCGGGTCTAAGGAGGAGGGGGGAGGGGACCGTTGCACCCCTAGATTTTCCTTGCTACCCCCCTTAAAAACAGTTATGAGTAAATTATGACAGAATTTTCATTTTTGGCTGAACCATTCCAACTATCCCTTTAAGACACCCTTATCAGTGCACTGCATTATAGAACTCGTGGTTTAATGTTGTTGGCACTGCATGGCTGACCGTAAGGTAAATTGCATCTGCCTCCATCACCTCTCACCTCATGATTAGTCAAGCATGAAAGCAGGCCTGCAATGCAAACAATGCCTGCCATCTTTTAACTCTTTCTCTCTGCTACTAAATGGACATTTTACCTTTCAATCTTGCAGTCCTTTCTTTTCTTTTGTTTTGTTTATAGAAGGTAAGGTGCTTAATAGGAATTCTGAATGTGAGACCTGATGAGTTTTTGTCATTCTTGACCATTTGTAAAGGCCTCACACAAGTCATTTGATTATTCTCTGAGGTGCTCTGAAGTGTACTTCCACTACACTGACTCGAGACCTCTGAAACAAGCCCTCTGGGAAATAAGACTTGCATTTAAAGGAAAATCAATTGCGTACATTTGTAATGATTTTCCCTCATTATGTCTGCGACCTCAAATGGAGAACAAATTAATTTGTCTGCTCTCAGATTGGTGAAATACTAAACATTTATTAA
The DNA here is from genome assembly GCF_019703515.2 of Myxocyprinus asiaticus. Classification (NCBI taxonomy): domain Eukaryota; kingdom Metazoa; phylum Chordata; class Actinopteri; order Cypriniformes; family Catostomidae; genus Myxocyprinus; species Myxocyprinus asiaticus. The sequence continues at coordinate 10,645,551 of NC_059379.1, forward strand.
AAAAAAATCAAGACAATTTGATTCTTCGTGAAATGACCTCTTTAAATCAAGTTTCTCATTGAGTATGTTTTGAAGCAAGTAATTTTATCGACGCCTCAAAAAAGTATTCTCACATTATATACCTTATACTGTTTTTTCATCTCCCAAAGCTTCAAAATTTATTAGGATTAAACAGATATGAAAAGATCAATGAAAATTTTCTCCTGTGGTCAAAAAGAATGCAGGTCAGCATTACATTCCAAGCCCTCTATTCCTATAAATTACAGAATGGAAAGCCAGTAGATTATTCAATGTTTTATAGGGTGATTTATTTGGAATATCCAGAGATGTACGTCATTTTTGTCACTCATTATGTAAGTAGTAATTCAATCTTTCTGTGTTTCCTACAGCATGCAAAAGCTTACTCAACAAAAAGGCTGACGGAGTCAAGGTAAGTCTAAAGGCATTGTTACTCATACACTGCATTATATGCCTAGTGTTTTCCCGAATTTGAGCCTTTTTTTTTTCCCCACACAGGACTCTTTTTTGTTGTCTTTTTATGTCTCTAACTCTGTTGCGGGTACTTTTCCAGCGACTCTTTATTTAACTGGTTAAATTAAACACCTCTATTTTTAGTTCCGCTTAGGCTAAGTATATTGCGAAGCATCACTTAAGCAGTACTTTATGTCCTTTTTTCTTACAGAACTCTTGCTCGCTAAGGTTATTTAAAAGTACCAAATAAGTAGCGATGTGATGCCCAATGTGGGTGAGCGAATCTAGTTTTTATACCACACTAGTGACGGATACTATGAGGTATTATAAGGGACAGTTCAGACTGAATGTGTTCTTGCACTAGAAAAAGCTAGTAATGGCATATAATGCAATGCATATCAGAACGCAGTTGTCTTGAGACATGCTTTTAAAACTTGACTTTATTTTTTACCTGACACAGCGTCTAAAAACTTAAAAAAATTAAAAAACAGCGAACAGTCAAAAATGTCAGTCTAGTGCATATTTACGTATAAAAACAATGAAAAAGAGCTGCGACGGACTTGGGTTGAGTGTCGCCAAAACTCACCATATGATATGTATCGGGATACATATGTCACGATTGAATGCACTTCGATACGTTAAGATATCATTATTTTTATTTACATTTTTTTTTTAATTTTTTTTTTTACCCAATTTGGAATGCCCAATTCCCTATGCGCTTTTAAGTCCTCGTGGTCGCGTATCCGGGTGGGTTAGGGTGGCGGGTGGCGGAGGACGAATCCCAGCTGCCTCCGCGTCTGAGACCGCCAACCCGCGCATCTTATCATGTGGCTTGTTGAGCGCATTGCCACGGAGACATAGCGCGTGGAGGCTTCAAGCCATCCACCGCGGCATCCACGCTCAACTCACCACGCGCCCCACCGAGAACGAACCACATTATAGCGACCACAAGGAGGTTACCCCATGTGACTCTACCCTCCCTAGCAACCGGGCCAATTTGGTTTCTTAGGAGACCTGGCTGGAGTCACTCAGCACGCCCTGGGATTTGAACTAGTGAACTCCAGGGGTGGTAGCCAGCGTCTTTTACCACAAGATATCATTATTAAATGGCAATTGAAACTGTGCCAAATGTGAGAGATGGAACCAGACATCTGTTATAGAAAAGTGAATCATACAGGTTCAGTTTCAGTCTCTCTCATGCCTCATAGTAGCAGCTCTGACTGCACTGAGTAACAGATCTCAGAGTTTGTGCTTATTTGTATGAACTACTGCTTCATTATTGAAATGTTGCAAATGATATGAAAGCACAAATAAATGAAAAAAAGTATCGATATAGGGATCCAAAGTATCGATTCAATATTGTGAAAAAAATATTGCGATATATCGATATATGTATATTTCGGCAAAGCCCTACGATGCACACAAAAACACGTTTGGTGTGAACGGCCCCTAAAAAGTACTATAAATGCTGAAGAGCGCTCGTGAACAGCTGTTCGCAAGTACCGAATTGAGTCGGAACTACAGATACTGCAGAAAGACCGGTATTGTTACGTTTTTTAATTTTTTTTTATCTTAGTATTGAGTTAAGTATTATTATTAGTATTATTTAGTATCTGACCAAATTACCAGTACTTTTGACATCTATTTTTCCTAACTATATAATACCGTGCCCTATAAATGAGCATTTTTGTGAGCTTATAAATTTAGACTTTCAAGTGCCTTCTAACAGTTTACTCGTGGATAATTGGCTTTGCCTAGTGCCAATCATGTCCCTAGTGATGTCATCTCTCTGAACAGGAAGTGGAATGTGTCCTCTCTATTTCAGCCCCAGACAAACAACACTAAAAACAGTGTAATGAGTGCTGTAGTGAATGCCATGAAAGAAAGCAACGCAGCCGCCTCTACACCGATGGTATATTATCTACATTCAACCTTCTTTGAAACCCATTTATTCATCTGACTGACTTATAGTACATGTTAAAGTGTTTGCATAATGATTGGTGCATGTTAGAAACCGTGTTTTGTGACGGCGAAACAGTTTTGCATGTACTAAATAGTTAAATATTTTGTTCCTGCAGTTTGCTGTGCACTTTAGGTGTCACTAGTCATTCCTTTCTGTGTTTTTGAAGCCCATGTGTCCTTTGAAGCACTTTGGTACACATACAGTAATTGTGGTGTTATATAAATGTGTCATTAACAATGATTTGTTTTTACCTGTAAGCTGCTGGTTTATGTCCTGCTGCACTCCTCTTGTCCTTAGTTTGCCTCTGTAGGCTTAACACATGCCACTATTAGTTTTAAAAAACAAAACCTTGTCAGTGTTGAAATGATTTTGTATATTTCTGGTGCTGTTAAAAATAGCCAATCCAAAGCAACCATTTATGTCTCCGCCAAACACGTCAAAAATATAGCTCGCTTTAAAGACCCCATGAAATCAGAATTGGAGTTTTGTGGCTATTTGTCCATGCCTGTTAGCTTTAAGGCCATCTGTATGCTAGTGTACTCCTGAAAGTTGACAAAATTAACTTTTTGAAGATATAGGGAAAAATATTGATGTTTCATCCTGCACTACACAGATTTTTGTCCAGTCAAATGCTCTCTAGAATGAGAATTTCCCACCCCCTAATACTCTTTGTGAAACGGGAACCAGCTGGTATGTGTAAACCACACTCCCCTGGCCTCAAGAGGCGCACTAGCGACTGATGCTAGAGGCTGTAGCCTTTAGCCTCCTCGTTAGCGCGGCTGCTTCCCATGCCGGCTGACGCCGGTTTGAATCCCACTCGGAGCGGGTTGACCAAGACTGGTTACACGTGCAACCGACTAGCAAGTAGCAAATCATGGCTCATGGCTCTGACATAAAAACCTATTGGCTATTTAAAAAAGGGCAGTAGCCTTTCGATATTCCCCTCCAAAACAATGTTAACACAGCAAAGAAAACTGCGCTTATAATGCAGTTTCATGGGGTATTTAAGACACCATACAGAATGAAATAACACATACATACACGATCAGCCACAACATTAAAACCACCTGCCTAATATTGTGTAGGTCCCCCTCGTGCCGCCAAAACAGCGCCAACCCACATCTCAGAATAGTATTCTGAGAAACTATTCTTCTCACCACAATTGTGGAGAGTGGTTATCTGAGTCACCGTAGACTTTGTCAGTTCAAACAAATCAAGGCATTTCCATTCACAGAACTGCCCCTCACTGGATGTTTTTTGTTTTTGGCACCATTCGGAGTAAATTCTAGAGACTGTTGTGCATGAAAATCCCAGGAGATCAGCAGTTACAGAAATACTCAAACCAGCCTGTCTGGCACCATCAAACATCCATGCGATTATCTAATCAGCCAATCATGTGGCAGTAGTGCAGTGCATAAAATCATGCAGATACGGGTCAGGAGCTTCAGTTAATGTTGACATCAACCATCAGAATGGGGAAAAATGTGATCTCGGTGGTTTGGACCATGGCATGATTGTTGGTGCCAGATGAGCTGGTTTGAGTATTTCTGTAACTGCTGATCTCCTGGGATTTTCATACACAACAGTCTCTAGAATTTACTCAGAATGGTGCCAAAAACATCCAGTGAGTGTCAGTTCTGTGAACGGAATGCCTTGTTGATGAAAAAGGTCAACAGAGAATGGCCAAACTGGTTCAAACTGACAAAGTCTACAGTAACTCAGAAAACCGCTCTGTACAATTGTGGTGAGAAGAATATCATCTCAGAATGCTATTCTGAGATGCAGGTTGGCACTGTCTTGTCGACACGAGTGGGACATACACAATATTAGGCAGGTTGTTTTAAAGTTGTGGCTGATTGGTGTATGCATTTCATCAACTAACAAAATTATTTCAGGATGCTTGGAGTCAGTGTACATAAACCAGTCATAGTAAAGATGCAGTGTCCCAATCAAAAAAATGCCTGATTGGAAGTTCAAGCAATGTCACCTGGAGATCAAAGGAAAGGAAAGTGAATTGACACTTCAAATGGGGCTTGACTGTTTGGCTGCCCAAATAGCTGTGCAAAGGGCACCGTGGGACCTCCAAAAACAATCCATTAAGAGCACAAGTTAACACCTGACTGCTCCTGAGGCCTGCAAATGCCTCTGCAGTGATGATGGACTGCTAGCTACCACTGTGGCTTGAAAAAAAATAAATAATAATTTACAGGCAAAAGAAGCGGTAACTGGAAGAATATATACAGTAGTTAGATTTGCCTGTGAAAAAATACCAGCCTTTATTAGGATTCAATTGGATAATAACATTTATGGAAATTTGTGTCACTTTTGGGGGAAATTATTGGATGTTAATCTGAGGAAAAATTAAATGCATCTAGTCAACATTCAGGATAGATAGTGCCCATTTTAACTGATGTATGATTCTACAATCCTGCGGTTCTTTTTTTAGCTGAATTTGAGAGACTGCATCTTTAGATCCTTATAACGTTTGCCATTATTATTTTAAGTGCACACACGTGTGGCCCGTTTGATGAGCAGTGATCTTTTAATGCTGAGTGCAAGTGATGTGCTCATCAAAAATCCCAACCTTTTAATTTCCATTAAGTTGTCAGTGTCAGATTGTTTCTTTATTTGATTTCCCATTTTGTGTCGTAGCTGTGACTTTACAACTGTATTGTTCCATACTGTATTTACAATCCATATTCTGTGTGTGTTTGTGTTTATTCCTGGGTGGATGTAGAAGAAAATAGATGAAGAAATGTCCGGGTCATACATAATATTTTTTTGTATATTATATTAAAGAAATAATAGGATCTTTTATATTGTAATGCACTGAACTAACTGTGACAATGTGACAGTGAAGCATATTGTCCACCCAAATTCTTGCTGCTGTATAATTATCATTACTATTATTGTAGTACATAAATATAAATTACCTTCTCCAGACAACATTTTTCATAAATTAAAGAACAGATCAGTACAGCAAAGATGTATACATACATTTGTAGCATACACTGTATATATACACACTCACCGGCCACTTTATTAGGTACACCTGTACATCTACATATTCATGCGATTATCTAATCAGCCATTTGTGTGGCAGCAGTGTAATGTATAAAATTATGCAGATATGGGTCAGGAGCTTCAGTTAATTTTTACATCAACCATCAGAATGGGGAAAAATTTTTATCTCTTTGATTTAGACCGTGGCATGATTGTTGGTGCCAGACAGGCTGGTTTGAGTATTTCTGTAACTGCTGATCTCCTGGGATTTTCACGCACAAGAGTCTCTAGAGTGTATAGAGAATGGTGCGAAAACCAAAAAACATCCAGCGAGTGCAGTTCTGTGGACGAAAACTCCTTGTTTTTGAGAGAGAAGTCCACGATTAATGGCCAGACTGGTTTGAGGGTACAGAAAGGCTACAGTAAGTCAGATAACCCCTCTGTACAATTGTAGTGAGCAGAATAGCATCTCAGAATGCACAACATGTCAAAGCTTGAGGCGGATGGGCTACAACAGCAGAAGACCATGTCGGGTTCCACTTCTGTTAGCCAAGAACAGAAAACTGAGGCTGCAGTGGGCCTACCATTTGTGTACCTCAGCAGAAATTTTTATGTACAGATTTATATGTACAGTTGAAGTTTACGTACACTTAGGTTTACGTTAAATTTTTTAACCACTCCACAGATTTAATATTAGAAAACTATAGTTTTGGCAAGTCGTTTAGGACAACTACTTTGCGCATGACACAAGTAATTTTTCCAACAACTGTTTACAGACAGATTGTTTCACTTTTAATTAACTAAATCACAATTCCAGTGGGTCAGAAGTTTACATACACTAAGTTAACTGTGCCTTTAAGCAGCTTGGAAAATTCCAGAAAATTATGTCAAGCCTTTAGACAATTAGCTTCTGATAGGAGGTGTACTGAATTGGAGGTGTACCTGTGGATGTATTTTAAGGCCTACCTTCAAATTCAGTGCCTCTTTGCTTGATATCATGGGAAAATAAAAAGAAATTAGCCAAGACCTCAGAAAAAAAGGTCATTGTCCATTTGGAAGACCCATTTGCGACTGAGCATTAACTTCCTGGCTGATGTCTCGAGATCTTGCTTCAATATATCCACATAATTTTCCTTCCTCATGATGCCATATATTTTGTGAAGTGCACTAGTCCCTCCTGCAGCAAAGCACTCCCACAACATGATGCTGCCATCCCCATGCTTCACGGCTGGGACGGTGTTCTTCGCCTTGCAAGCATCACCCTTTTTCCACCAAACATAACGATGGTCATTATGGCCAAACAGTAAAATTTTTGTGGAGGACATTTCTCCAAAATGTACGATCTTTGTCCCCATTTGCATTTGCAAATTGTAGTCTTTGCAAACTTTTTATGGCAGTCTTGGAGCAGTGGCTTCTTCCTTGCTGAGCAGCCTTTCAGGTTATGTCGATATTGGACTCATTTTACTGTGGATATAGATACTTGTCTACCTGTTTCCTCCAGCATCTTCACAAGGTCCTTTGCTGTTGTTTTGGGATCGATTTGCATTTTTCGCACCAAAGTACGTTCATCTCTAGGAGACGGAATGCGTTTCCTTCCTGAGCGGTATGATGGCTGCGTGGTCCCATGGTGTTTATACTTGCGTACTATTGTTTTTACGGATGAACGTGGTACATTCAGGCATTCGGAAATTGCTCCCAAGAATGAACCAGACTTGTGGAGGTCCACAATTTTTGTTTCTGAGGTCTTGGCTGATATCTTTTGATTTTTCCATGATGTCAAGCAATGAGGCACTGAGTTTGAAGGTAGCCCTTAAAATACATCCACAGGTACACCTCTAATTGACGCCAATTAGCCTATCAGAAGCTAATTGGCTAATTGCCTAAAGGCTTGACATTATTTTTTGGAATTTTCCAAGCTGCTTAAAGGCACAGATAACTTAGTGTATGTAAGCTTCTGACCCACTGGAATTGTGATATAGTCAATTAAAAGTTAAACAATCTGTCTGTAAACAATTGTTGAAAAAATTACTCATGTCATTCACAAAGTAGATGTCCTAAAAGACTTGCCAAAACTATAGTTTGCTAATATGAAATCTGTGGAATGGTTAAAAAATACGTTTTAATGACTTGTGTATGTAAACTTCTGACTTCAACTGTATATATTATTACACACACTAAATGTGTGTTGTGTATATACATATATGCTCTAGTTAACATGATTCAGTAAATCATAGCTTTGTTTATTTTTACTGGACTTTGTATGCTGTTAATTGATAAATTAAAACTAGCACTATTTTTTAAGACATCCTCACTATGCAACATTTTCACAAGTGTTTAAAACTTTTGCACAATACTGTGTATACTGTATATGTATATGCATTACAGTAATGAGAATTTAGGAAGAAATGTGCCTGTCATGAAAATAATGTCACAATGCTAAATATTGTTAATTGTATTTATTTATTTCATTTTGATTGTGGGGTATATTATGACCTGGTCATTTCTTGACAGTTTTTGTGACATTCACCCACCAACATTATATTAAATATAATGTAAATTCTTGGTAAATTTTTCAGGAGCCACAAACTACAGTTGTGCACAACCCTGCTGATGGCCCCAAGGTGAGTGTCATGATTCAACCTGGTTCTCTTCAGAACATTTTGAAGAACATTCTGAATACCAGCATAAACTAACGCCACTTGGCTTTTCTTCACTTCTCACATTTTGTTCATTTGTATACTCTTTGTCTGTCTCCATGTGTTTCCTCAGGGCTCCACCGAGAGCTGTAACACCAATGAGGAAGAGGATATGAAAGGTAGGAAAGGTACTCAGATCTTGTCTCCTCTTCTCTGCATGCCTCCAGCACTGTAACGTCCCGGCTCTCAGTGCTCGTGTCAGATCAGTAATCCTTCTCCTCTCAAATGCTTCTGGTACTTCAGTTCAAACTTTAAACTGCCAGAACACAACAAAAAGCTTTGGATAAACCGATATATGTCAACAGACATTTGATAAATGAAACTTGAACCTGTAGTAACACCTGAGGCTTTGTGATTTGCAGGCCTGGCCATAAACGCACACTGCCGGGCAAGAGGAGTTGGATTATGGTAGAAGGCATTGAGAGGGGGGTATATGGATTGCTCTTTACATGTTAACACTGTATGCATGAGAGCTATGTGTATACAGCTAAGATCTTAGCATAGAGCTGTAATGATAGGAAAGGTTAAGAGAACTTGCTTAAGCTGTATTCGGACAGAACTGGTTTTCTAAACGTTGTTTGAGTTAGAATTAATAACATAGGATGTCTATGATGTCAAACTGATTTGGACAGAATTGGGATCTCTGTACTTTTTACTTAATTGTTATGTCTTATGTGTCTTAGAAGATATCTAAGTTCCTATTCGGACGGGATTAGATATCACGGAGGAAGTTTGTTTTAGCTGAAAATACTTTTTTTATTCTTTTTTTTGGTTTTGTGAGGAAAAACAACTTTTTCGATCTGGACGGGGTTAAAATCACAAAGTACGTCTGTTGACCATGAATTTGACTAACCTCCTAATAGAAAACTAGTCCTGTCTGAATATGGCTCAAGTAATCATTGGAATGTCAGATCACTTGCACAGTTTGTCAATGTCATGCAAATGAGTTTCCAGCTACATTCAAACTACTGTAATTTGTACTTGTTTTTGAGATGTTGTCCTTGTCTGAGTAGGTTTCCTTGTAGATATTGTGCGTGTTTGTGTGTGTCCTGTGTTTTTCACCCCAACTTATTTAATTGTTTGTTGATGTGGCGTGTCTTGTAAATTCATTAGCATGTTGTGAACGGGGCTGTTTTTCCCCAAGGGATTCTCGCTGATACGGTTTTTCTGTCACGAGAAAGGGCCAGGCTCAAATTCATTTCCTCTCCTTATTCACTTCGAGCCTGGATGAACATTAGCAGTGTGAAAAGCTTTATCATTACCTCCGTGTCACATCTGAAGTGAGGTGATGAGGACAGGAAATTGGCGTGCAGCCTGGAGAAACAATTTTGGGCGTACTGTTGTACAAACACAACAAACACGGCCTCAGCTTTACCACACCCATACTGTAGATACAGACTTGCGTCACACTATCACTCATAACCCAAGTGGATCATCACCTGTAGTCTTGTCTTTATAAACACAGTGCTTCTTTTATGGCTATGTTCACACAGTCAGTAGTCACATTTCCATCCAAATTATGAATTTAAGTATGCGCAAAATCGTAATATCCATCTCATGTGTTGAAGAGGAAAAAAAATGGTCACCTCTAGAAAAATTGGCACAAAATAGAAATGAAAATGGAAGTTTTTGAAATATTTCATGTTTGCTAGCATTAAGCGGCTGATGCGTGTTCTGGGACATAATAGTAGCCAATCACTTTCATGACAGGCTTTGTGTCCAGCAGTTCTGAATAACTAGAGCAACATTTCAGATGCAATGCAGTGATATTGATGATATTCTCTGAGCAAATTATGCATTCACATGTCTTGTTGAGGCAAAGTCACATGACTTTTTTGATACTCATCTATATGCCTATTTAAATCATATAGGCATACCTTTGATAAATGTGTTTCCATCATAATTTATGCGTTCGTAGTCTTTTTGGATTAAACAATGTATCCACCTCAAGCGAGCATATTTTTAACGCAGATTTGAAGATTTTTTTTCCCATTTTGGTGTTTTCATCCAGCATTTTTTTATACAATACAGTGGCGGTTCTGGCCTACTTGGTGCCCTAGGTGAGATCCGACGTGGCACCCCCTTAACATCCCCAACCCCATAATTCATAAACATTTTTTAGAAGAATATCTCAGCTTTTTAGGTCCATTCAATGCAAGTGAATGTTGGCCAGAACTTTGAAGCTCGAAAAATCACATAGAAGCAGCATAAAAGTAATCCATAAGGCTCCAGTCGTTAAATCTATGTCTTCAGAAGCTACATGATAGGTGTGGGTGAGAAACAGATCAATATTTAAGTCCTTTTTTTACTCTAAATCTTCACTTTCACAACAGAAAGTCACATGTGATGACTGCTTAGTTTCACTTTCATATCTGAAGATGTAGAGTAAAAAGGGACTTAAATATTGATCTCACCCATGAATGTGAATGTTTCTCACCCACACCTATCATATCACTTCTGAAGACATGGATTTAATCACTGGAGTCTTATGGATTACATTTATGCTCCCTTAATGTGCTTTTTGGAGTTCTTGCCAGCATTCACTTGCATTTTATGGACCTACAGAGCTGAGATATTCTTCTAAAAATCCATGAAAGAAAGAAAGCCATGTCTCTGGAATGGCATGACTTTGAGTAAATGATGAGAGAATTTTCATTTCATGAATTTTCATATATATATATACATAACTTAAATTGCCCAATTAAATTTTAGAGTCAATAAAGAAAGAAAATGGCAGAATACTTACAGATTGCTGCTTGTGCTGTTACACACATTATAATTCCTAATTCAAAATTTAACCCTCCCCTCCTAGTTTTTCATTGATGAAAAATCATCAGTGAAATTGTAATATCTGCCCAGCAATCACATGGTTGATACTTATTTTCTCAAGACCACTGATGATCATGGTTATCTTATGTTTGTTCAGAATGTAAGAATGCATTATGAACATTCATAATCCTAACCATATTGAGCCTTCAAGGCTGATTAGCCTGTCAGGACTCGAGGCACCTTTCGCAATCGCGACCTTACAAGCTTTGTGCAGGGGCGGGGTGGCATGTTTGGGATTAAATTTCCTTTAAATTTAATGTAGGTTTTCACCAAAACTCATAGTATGGCTTCAGAAGACTTGGAATATAATGCAAGTTCTGACTCCCTCCGATTGGCCAACGTTTATGCAAATAAAGTTTAGGCTACAAATCAATAAAAATATCAGCTATTTTGATGCCTGCCTAAGTGAACTTTGCTGCTGTGTGATCATGGTCTGTTTATCTTGAGGGTGTAATGACATCCAAACACATCTCATCTAGCGTCTTTGTTACCGTATAGCAGTTTAGTAATGATGAAATGCTGCCAGCGTTGGTGTGTGGTGTCTGTGTTAGTGTGTTTCGGCTGGTAAAGGACATGAGAGATGTGTGTGTTTTTCTCCTGGCGGTGTGTCGTTTGGTTTTGGGGCTGTGCCAGCCGAGAGCACGCAGGGAGCGAGCAGTGACAGTGCCGTGATGAGTCAGTGCAGTGCCGGGGACGAGCCGCCCGCTCTGGTGGCTTCACCGCAGGGTTCTCCAGCCAGTAAGTCCAGATCTTCTCGTACCCCCTGGGCACCTTGAATTCCCCTCAAACCACGAGACCTTTTTGACCCCTCCCATCTCCAGCCTTTCTGCCCTTTAGTGTACTGTTGCTTGGATGCTATTTGGGTCACTCCATGTAGAAAGTATGTCACAGTTGTTGAACTGTTCACAAAAGGATTCACTCCCTGATATTCCTCCTATTTACTCTTATTTATTTTTTTGCATGTAACTCAGCTTTATTTGTTGCAGAAGCTATTGCATTTTTAAAAAGGTTATACCCTTTAGTAGCTGCCCTGACCTTTAGATCTTTTACTCATGATTTTCCCCACTTCGTTCTCTATTAAAATGTGACTGAAAGTCCCAAAACCTTACCTCTTTCCCCTTTGAGGTTTCAGACGTTCTTTTTGCACATACACACTTGTACACTTTTCAATGGTTCCACATCACTAGGCTACATATTTGTCTAGATTTGTATGGTTGATGTAACAATAGTGTTTGTAGTCATTGATATGTACCTGGCCTTGAGAAAAACCAGAAATAAGCCTTCTGAGTATCCAGTAAAATGTTTTTTAATTCTTTTTATTTATTTTTTTATTATCATCAATACTCATTGTAGTTTTGTTTTAGTTTTTTTAATCAATCTTAATTTTTATTAATTTTGTATCTTTAAAGTAGCTGCTTTTAGTGGTCCAGCGGTTAAAAAAAAATGTAATTGATTGATAACGATTTCTAAAAATCAGGGTGGGCATTAGCCAATATAATGGCGATATATACAATGCAAATTAATAACAGCCAATGAGATGCAAACAATTGCTGAAATGCATGTGTATTTTACAAAAGTTGTACTGAAAATTCATTTTTTTTAAATGGGAAAACTGAGCTTTTGTTTATGATCCATTCACAAAGCTGTTAATAGATTTTGGAACTGACAGTGAAGTGTACACGATTATAGGCCAATGCAAATCATTTAACAATCACTAAAAATTGGCTGGTTAATTGGCCTGGCTGATTTATTGGTCACTACCTTATTTTCATTTTAAACCTGGTATATATTAGAGATGACACTCATTTCAGAATTTTTGATAAAGCCATACTGTGATTTAAGATAAAGCTGGGATAGAAGCAACAGTGCAAGAAACAAAAATAACTTGATTCTGTATCCAGGCCAAAAACGCTGCAACTGCAACATGCCATCCATACTATATATAGGACCTCATCCTTAACTGCTCTCTTCATTCAACATACGTAAACATCTGCCTTCAGCACAGTTTCCTCCATCCCACCTTCCCATGTTCCCTTTGTCCTTTCGGATAAAGTCTCAGTGTTTTCTCTGCGTTGAATCTAAGATCATCTTTGTCTTTTCCATTTTTTAACTCATCTCTTCTTGTTCATGATAACACAGTTTATGAAGTACAACAAAAATTGTCTGTTTTTTAAAGTATACTATTGATGCTGTTAAAGGGATTGTTCACCCAAAAATGTATTTGCCCTCAAGAGTTCCAAACATGAATTATTTCTTTCGTGGAATAGTGCTGATTTTCCATTGCACAGAAGCAGGCAGTGACTATGGACTGTCAAACTCTAAAGGGCAATAAAGGTCCTGGAGATGAGATTTGAGAGCTACAGTCAAGTGGAAAAGCATTATGACTCAGGAGATCGAAGATCTTTGATGTTGTACTTCATACTCCATGTGTTCATGGCTGCTCTCTCTCTGCATGTATCATCACCACTGTTGCTTGTGCTGCGTTGTGTTGCAGCTGTCCCCATGCATGACGTTAAGCGCTTGGCATGGAACAGTTCAGGACATGCGTCAGGTCCGGAGTTAGAGCACACTCAGTCGGGCCCCTGTGCTGGAGCCCATGGGGCCGGTGGTATCCCTACAGCGAGTGGGGCCGCAGCTCAGTGTAAGTGTGTGGGGTGAACCAGGACACACACAAGATCTATATCAAACTCTTCATGCTAATAGAAATAGGTTGCAGTGCAGAGGTGTTTTGTGTTAGTCTAGGTTGTGACTTGTCGGGTTGAATTTTAGTAGGTTTGTATTGGAGGGAAAATGTCAATCTAAATGTGTATTCATACACCGAAAGCCTATTCACATCAAGCATGAGTTTTCGCAGGACATTTTTGCCACGGCGAGAATTTAAATGGCAACAACGCATTATTTTTGACCAAATATAAAAAATTCAGTGAATGGAAAAACGGATATTTTTGTAACTTATTGTGAATATTTTGGTGCAAATTTTTGCTTTGCTACGTCATGTTGCTCTTGGTGTCAATAAGCCTTAATATCTTTATATAAGTTATCTGTTATAGTTGTTGAAATAAAGGTGTGAATGTACTGCATTCTGTTAGATCACTTTTGATTGTAATTATATATAAGCTGTACAGGTTGTACTCATTATTCACTTTTGTTCATCACTTCATTCCCTCCCCACCTCTGCATCATCTCAACATCTCCCATCCCTCTGTTCTTTCCTGTTTTTGAGCAGCTCGTAAGCAGGAGATCATAAAGATCACAGAGCAGTTGATCGAGGCTGTCAACAATGGAGACTTTGAAGCATACACGTATGTATAGTCCAAATACACAACACACTAGGTGATCTAATTACACTACAAGTAGTGCTTAACTATTTGGACAAAAAATGTAATTGAAATTATTTAGAAAATACAGCAATTTGAGCTGCGATATGATTATTAAAATTCAATTAAAATTAAAACTAGTAAGTGTTTCCATAGGCAAAAATGCTCTACTGCCATTAGAAACACTGTTCAACAAAGGATGTTCACACTTGAGTCGTCTTAAAAAGAGCCAAACTAAATAGATTAAAAATACAGTGAAACCTGGGGAAACTCTGTGAAATTCCATATGTCCGATTCACTCGAAATTAAGCATGTAACATCTAGAGACACATGAAAAAAAGTTAAGAGATTTATTATGATAGACCTAACTGTTCTCATGTAACGCCTCAACGAATTAATTTGCGAACACGCCAAAATGGACGTGAGGCTGTATGTTCGCAACGCTTAAGCGTATTGACACAGAACTTGGTATATGCCATCATAAACATGACCTGAGGTTTCCTGCAGCGTTTCGGCGCAGTGCCACCTAGTGGTCTGGAGATATGAAAAATGTATATTGTTGCTTATAACTTCTGAAACCTTTGGCCTAAAATGATGAGGCTGATCTCGTTAGATTCCTTGGATCATGTCGAGTACAGTGATATCCAATTTGCCATGGTCTGCCATACTTCCTGTCCACCATTTTGAATTTTAAAAAAGCTTTTTGATAGACCACATCGTTCATGAATAACGGCTCAATGAATTTGACTGTGAGCACACCAAAATGGACGTGAGGCTATAACTATGCAATACTTTAGCATATTGACACGAAACTAACTATATGTCATCACAAACATGACCTGAGTGGCCTCGCAGCGTTTCGGGACAGTGCTACCTAGTGGTCAGGAGATAAGAAAAATAGATATTTTTGCTTTTAACTTCTGAACCGTTTGACCTAAAATCATGAGACAGATCTCTTTAGATTTCTTAGGGCATACCGAGTCGAATGTTAACTAATTTTCATATTTTGGACATATTTGGCGACGGCCATTTTGAATTTTGTCTTAAATTGCTGCATATTTCAAACACATTGGCGTATTATTCCAAAATTTGTTATGTGTCTTTGGGGCCATGTCCTGAAGGTACTCAAAAAGTTTGGGGACAGCACCAAATAGTGGTCAAAAGATACAAAGACATGCTTATAACTTTTGATTCATTTGGCCTATTGTCATGAGACTTGTGTCGTTAGCTTCCTTGGGACATGCTGAGTATGTTGATACAAAATTTGCCATCAACGGATAGACTTCCCGTCCATAATTTAATTTAATTGAAAACCTACTTTTTCGAACTCCGCCAAGAACGTAAGCACGATTCTCACGAAATTTTTCATGTATCACCTAGATGACAAAAAGTTCTGAAAATCTTTTTGATTGATCAAAGCGTTCTTGTTTAACACATAAACAAATTTAATGGCAAGATGCCAATAAGGATCTGAGGCTGTATCACTTAAACGCTTGTGGTTTTGACATGAAACTTCACATATGGCATTGTGACCAAGCCCTTACAATACCATATAAATTTGGTGACAGCGCCACTTATAGGTCAAAAGTTATAAGCATTTGTTTAACGCTATAAGTAATAAAACAAATGTCTTCTTTCACCACTCTGCTTAAAATCATCACTAGAATTCTATATTCAGTCTAAATGTTTGCAAATGGCGTGCTTGGCCCCATAATCGCTGCTTGCAGCTATATTTATCATAATTTTTTGGAACCCAATTATACAACTGTTATTATTATTATTATTATTATTATTATTATTATTATAAAACAGTACCATATGTATGTAATATTTTCTTAAGCTGCATGCGGCATACATGCCTGAAAGAGGCTTTTATTTTGGCGGTATATTGAAGGAAGACATTTCTGTTTGTAGTAGGGTTGACAATGGCCTATTATGCAGAGAAATGCTCTCATCCACTCTTCTGTCCACAAAAACCTGGTGTTATGAGATTACTTTAGATTTACTTTATGCTGAAAATCTTGCCTGTAGCTCTCAAATCTCCATGTTTGTATACTCAAAAATGGCGCTATCAAGAAAAACATTTAGAATGATTTAGAATGACATAAGTGTTAGTAAATGATGACAGACTTTTATTCTTGTGTTTCACTTATAGAAGAATCTGTGACCCTGGTCTGACCTCTTTTGAGCCTGAAGCTCTGGGGAACTTGGTGGAGGGGATGGACTTCCACAAGTTCTACTTTGAGCATTGTGAGTCTTCCACCATGTCCCACTGTTCCACATCTTTTGGAGTAGACTTATTTAGAAACATTTCCTTAAATAAACCTTAAATATGTATCACTGAGACCTCTAAAATTAAAATCATAAAATTTCAGGTTTTTTTTTTGTTTTTGAATATGATATATGCGTTTGATGTTTACAGTGTTAAGTAAGAACAACAAGCCTGTGCACACCACTATCCTGAACCCTCACGTTCACCTCATTGGAGAGGACGCTGCCTGCATCGCATATATCCGGCTGACGCAGTACATCGACAGCCAAGGCCGCCCACGCAGCTGCCAATCAGAGGAGACCCGCGTGTGGCACCGCCGCGATGGCAAATGGCTTAACGTCCACTTCCACTGTTCAGGGGCACCAGCCGCCCCGTTGCAGTGAAACACACAAGACAAAGGTACACTTCTCGCATTCATAAACATACACACATTGCTCAACATCACCCTGTGTTGTGATGTAGTTTTGAAAATAACTATATTGTTTTTTCAATTTCAGCTTGTAATTTTTCTCTTTTTTTTTACATCTTTGTAAGATTACATGTTTTAGTTTCGTTATTCTTTTGTTTCAGAATTAGATTTAGTTTTCTGTCATTTTAAAAAGATATTATCCGTTCTTTTATTTTGTTTTAATCGGTTACCATTCGGAATGAAAAAATACTGTTTCTGCTCAGAGGGAACTGGGAATTTTTCTGTAAAAGCTGTGGACAGACATTCAACATTTATTAAAATACCAAAACTAAAGTCGTGTTCTGTTATTTTATTTAGAGTTCATACTTTTTTTTTTTTTTTTTTTGCAAACTCACCTTTACTTTAGTAAACAAAAATATTTTTTCACTGCTAGTTTTGGTCTTCATAATAGTATGTACTTTCTATTTGCAAAATTTTTTTAAAATAATGATGGGTTTCCCAAACACTCCCCTTTCTGCCATAGGACAAACAGATCAAACGTCTCGCCCCAAACTCTCGCCATTGGTTGAGTTAGTATTACTGTGTCAGGCTGGTTGGGATGCTCAAGTAGCAATATTTTGATAGCACAACAGAGCTAGAGTGTTCACACATTCCTGGGAAACCAGCCATCAAATGGCATACTTCTAGTTTTCTTTGCATATTAAACTGGGATAGAAGGAAGTATTTTAACACCTCACCTTTAACGATAATAACCTAGCCCAGCGTCAACCACAAAGTTATTATCACAACTTGCTTTTAGAGAAAGAATGTAGCTACAAATAAAACCTGCACCCATAGAATAAATCAAGGTTTAGCACAATGTTTGTACAGCTTAAAGACTTCAAAGGCTGATGATGCACATTTCCATACACAGCTTGCCTGGATTCTCCAGATGATGGGAATGTTTCTTCTATGTGGCCGGACGGGCACATGGAGGCCAGCTGGATGGCAGCTCTTAAAGTTACAGACACACCAGTGAGGAACTCTTGACAACATCCAGTTCAACTGTCAACACCACCTATCCTGTCCAATCTTTGTCCAAACAGGAGCTGGCCGCGGCTGTGGCCCCGCCCAAGGGACGGTGCATGTATCTGACACCCACATGGGGGTGCTGTTTTGTCCTTCTCCCATGGAACCATCTTTTTTTTTTTGCCCGTTAAAGATGTTCAGAAGGTGTTGTGAGTACTGATCTATGAATTCATAAATATACTGTATATTGTAAAAAAAAAAAAAAAATCACTAGCTGAACCAGAAGCTACAATCAAGTTCGAAAAGCATTTATGTAAGTAAAACAGGATGGGGAGGGTTTTGGGGTGGGTCAACTTATAAAGTGTCACAAAATGGACTAGCGTCCAAAAACTGCTAAAGTTTACAGGGTCGTTATTTGAATCTTCCATCTTGTACACTTTGCAGATTTTGGGGAATTAAGGGAACGGGTCGTCTCAAAGTTCAGAAGTTCTTCATATCAAAAGGACAAGAACCAAAGTGTAGTTTTAGTCTTTTTAAAGGAATGTTTCTTTTTTTGGTGTTGTTTTTTTTTTTTTTTATGTAACCCGTGTCTAAGAGAAGGTTTTAGTATTCTCTTGTGTTAATGTGGAACTCTTCCTTTTTTTTTTGTCTTGACTGACACCTTAACTGAAAGTATTTTACGTTCAATTTCAGTTTCTAAGACTATTTTATTTTTTAAGTTAATCTAAATAACCGTGTAAAGATATACGTAGATAATTAAATGAGATACAATAAAATAACATTCGCCATCCAGGTTAAGGCAAAAGATGCTCAGTAAAGTGTCTGTGTGGGTGTGTGTCGGATTAGAACCAATATAAATGTAACCCCCATGACCTCTCATACAAATTGAATTGAAGACTTTTCACCTGTTACAACTGAAAATATAAAAGCCATTGTAAACAGACCAACCAAATACCTACCAGTTGATTCGCCCAACAATTCCTATTTTGACACTTTTAAGTCACAGGAAAGAGTTGCGTACATGCATACATGCACACCACAGACTCTAAAAACAGATTGTGGTAGATGTAAACTCCATTCCCAGTTTTCTAAGCGAACATGTTTCTTGTATTGACACAATGAGTTGTTAGGCTGTATCTTCACTGCCCATAACAGATCTAAGCAAAAAGAAAGTCTAGTCATTCTAACGACATCATGACAAATTTAAGTGACGTTAGTTGTCGAAGATGGAGATTTGGCCAAGGTTGTGAATCAGCCTCTTTAAAGTACACTTTAAATGATCCCTTCTTACACACACAGAGACAGTTGCACTGTAAAAGTATGCAGTTATATTAGTAATGTTTGATTTGTCTAAATCACCCTGTCCTAAGTGTCGTTGGTGTTGGTGACGGGGGTGTAAATGCCATGCACGCTCTGTAAATACACGTCGTTCGGTTCGTCCAATCACAAGGAGCAGGTGGGGAAATCGGCAAACACTTTACGTCCAGTTGCCATAGTTGCGTTGATTAAAATCAGCATTTCAATGTTTGTATGATTAAAAGTCGCAGAGGTATGTCTGTCAGTTTTCACCACAAACTATACACATAGGTTTTATGGCACTATTTAAACGCGGTTTTAATGTTACTGTTACTTTATTGTTAGAAGTGAGGGTTTGGTTTTGACGAGTTCTGTCTGTATTCGCAGGAATGCTTTTCATAACTGCTGCGGTTTTGTCTTTAGATTTTAGTGGTTTAGTTCCAGAGGCAATATATCGTAAAGTGTGTGGAAAACAAAACAAAAGGCAACCTTATCCCCTCTCCCTGGAACACATCAGTCTTTTGTATGTATCTCGATCTGTAAATACATGTAGTGTTCACGCTTCGTGACATATCAGAACTGTACCTCCGCACATGTGTAAGTGTGCGCGCGTTTATCACATTAACGACAACATCCTTTAAGTAGTGATGCCGTCAGATTATGTGATGCCGTTTTCACATCCATTTTGTGTCTCGCGCTCTCTTTTCTTACGTTTTATTATTTTATTTTATTTTTTTATTGTTTTTTTTTCCTTAGTTTGTTTGTGCTATGGGGAACTGCTGCCTTGCCTGGCCAAACTTAGAACTGCAGCGACTTTTTATTATATTTATTTTTTCCACAATCCATCCGAGAGTTCCTTTTTCTGTACATGGTTGACATTTTCAGCTCCATGAAAATGAAAAGGAATGAGATGGCTACGAGGGCACACTGGCTAGTAGATTTAGAGAAATAAATAAATATCCACCCCATGAATGCTTGGTTTGATTCCCGGGCCAGAACGGGCAAATTAGTCTTCTGGTCCACCCATCCAATGACAGAGAAGTCAAAATCAATAAACTGGCAAATATGCATGTCTACTTTTCTTGGTAAAAGTTTTTTCCACTGTCTGTGTTAACTTAATCATAAAAAAAAAAAAAAAAAAAAAAAAAAGGAAAGAAAAGAAAATCTCATAGTATTTGCATCTCAACATGAAAACCACTCCACTGGAAATTATAAGTGACATACCATATTTAAAATAAAATAAAAAAAGTAGAAAATAGTGAAAAGATATAGAAAACAAAAGCCTCTGCTTGGTATGCTCCCCTCATTCTAAGTAAATATATTGCATTGTAATGGTATACTCTTGGGCTTCGTATGTACTCTGAGTTTAAACATGGATGCTGGATTTTGCATGATCATGCATTTAATAAAACCATGAAATGGCAACTATCAAGTGTTTGTCTGAATGTTAGTAGGTATTCATCATAGCTTTGTTATTATTGAAACTTTATCTGGAAAGTATTTAATAAAAAGAGCATTTCTGCAGCCGGTTCTGTGGTTTTCTTTGGGCAGTGTTTAAGTCTACATTGATCCTATTTACTTGTTACACATTCCTGGTCTTAAAGTGCACAATTCATCAGTAATACAGCCTTTCATAAATCTTGCCAACAGCAGTAATTGAATGCTGCTTAACTTTAAAGGAATCTTCAGGGTTCAATACAAGTTAAGCTCAATCGACAGCATTTGTGGCATAATATTGATTACCACAAAAATTATTTTTGGCTCGTTCCGCCTTCTCGTAAAAAAAAATAAAAAATAAAAGTTACAGTGAGGCACTTATAATGGAAGTGAATGGGGGCCAATTTTTGAGCATTAAAATACTCACTGTTTCAAGAGTATAGTCACAAAACATAAAGGATATGCGTGTAAACATGATTTTAGTGTGATAAAAATCACTTACAAACCTTTTCTGTGTAAAGTTATAGCCAACTTTACAACTTCGTTACCATGATGTAATGTCAGCAAACCATAAAATCCTAAAAGGACTGTTCAAATAATACATGAGTTTTAACAGAAGAATGAATGCAAGTGCTTTTATAAAATTATAAGCATCATATTTCTGTCTTTAAACCCCCCAAAAATCGGTCACACTCACTTTCATTGTTCCCATTCACTTCCATTGTAAGTGCCTCACTGTAACCTTGATTTTTTTTTTTTTTTTTTTTTTTTTTTAAGAAAATTAGGAATTGGGGGGGCTGGGTAGCTCAGTGGTAAAAGACGCTGGCTACCACCCCTGGAGGTTGCTAGCTCACTAGTTCGAATCCCAGGGCGTGCTGAGTGACTCCAGCCAGGTCTCCTAAGCAACCACATTGGCCCGGTTGCTAGGGAGGGTAGATTCACATGGGGTAAACTCCTCGTGGTCGCAATAATGTGGTTCGTTCTCGGTGAGGCGCGTGGTGAGTTGAGCGTGGTTGCCGCGGTGGATGGCGTGAAGCCTCCGTGGCAACGCGCTCAACAAGCCACGTGATAAGATGCGCGGGTTGATGGTCTCAGACGCGGAGGCAGCTGGGATTTGTCCTCTGCCACCCGGACTGAGGCGAATCACTACGTGACCACGAGGACTTAAAAGCACATTGGGAATTGGGCATTCCAAATTGGGAAAAATCCAAAAAAAAGAAAATGAGGAATGAGATGAAATTAATTTTTGTGGTAATCAACATTACGCCACAATGCTGTCGATTGAGCTTAACTTGTATTGAACCCAGAACATTCCTTTAAAAGTGCACTCAGTAATTTTGTCTCCGTTAAATAAGTTTTACTCTTAAAGAAATGATTTGTAAACATATGTGTAAAATCATGACCACTGACTTGAAATGAGGACTCGAGTCATATCAGTAACCTTATAAAAGCTGTTTTATTATACATGGGGAGGGGCACCCTAATGGGGGCTGCCATTTTAGAATCACATGACCAGCCTAATACTACTCACTTAATCTCAGTAACCGTCTTATTGAACACTTTCACTCTTGGATTAAATTAATCATGGCTGACTGTGAATAGTGACTTTCTACAATGGCATCTGTAACTGAAAACTGTTGATTTTGAATGATGCTGCATCCACACTACTTGGTGTTGCTGTAAATCCACGATGACATGAGCAAAAAGTTACTGAGTGCACCTTTAAAGTACTGTAATAAAGGTTACAACAATAATAGCAAATAACAATAGATTTTAGAAGTGTTACCACTGGGTTGCGTGGAGATGCACTTGAGGGTGAACATGACTTTCAGCCTTCAGATTCAGGTCAAAAAGCCTCACACACAATCAAAACTTTAAAGCAGTTTTCTGTTTCAGTGTTGTTGTTACTACATCTTGCCTTTGTAGGGCAGTCTGCAATCGGATGCAGATTGGAGTTCACACAATTTATTTCCCTGTACCCTCCAGCACACTGTGTACTGTCTGTGGTGTCTCCCAGAGGATCCAAGCAAGTCTTATTTAAGGGCTTTGTTTCCTGCAGTTGACCGGCTGAGACCCAGAGCTCTGAAATGGAGGGCGAGTCTCTTGTTTTTGTGTCGTGATTAATCAAACTCTCTCTCCAACTCGAACTCTTCCTTCCATCTGATAAATTAGAGATAAGATACTCTGTCCCCTGGTTCACCTTACTTAAAACCGAGATGAATAAAAAGAGGGACATGAGGTGCCGCATCGTCAGATCTGTGCCTTTATTTGTCGAGGTGTGTGTTTACTTAAAAGACCAGACATGACGTCAGATCACATTACTGTGAATTCATAGACTTTTTACCCAGCTGCTACACATACACACAATGCACATTCACTCATTAGCAATAGAAGTCTGCAGCATACAGAATTTTTCATATTGGCAAAACTGGTTTCTGTAGAGGTACAGTTTGGTTTGGCACGTATATAAATTATTCTCCGGGACTCAACAGATATTATCTCTGTTCCAGAATGTAGTGAGCTGCCTTGCTGTCTGATGCCTACATAGGCAGCTACCTTCCGAGGCACTTTCTTAACTGAAATGGAACCTCACAAGTGACCGATTTGCACCTCTCTGAAGTATATAGGCTGCAACTCCATAGCATGTTGCTAAGCTAACAGGTGAAAAGTCCATTTTTTAATTATTTTTATTGATACTTTTAGATATTGACAGGAATAAATGTATAAAAATGAACATTTCTCTTGATTAGTCAACCATCTTGGATGAACATTTTCAGTCGCCATGCATTTTGAGGTTGCCTTCTCTACAAAGGTATCTTAAAAGGCAGCATAATTGTGCTTCTTTTGGTACAGCCTTCACATTGGGACTCAGGATCATACCTATGATGCCTTAAAGTGCTATCTGTGTAGGCAGCTCACTAGCTTTTGGAACAGAGCCATTACAGTACATGTGAATCACATAGCTATTCAGAAATGAAATTTTTTGAAAAACAAATCCTGCCTAATTCATGCATTTTAAAAGAAAATCTTCCTCATGGATGATTCTTCATGAATTCTTCTCTATAGCTTGTTTGGCTGTAAACTCTAACAGAAATCACATAAATAGAGCTGTTTGTATGATGAAAAGCAGCAAGAAGACTGACATTTATGAGACACATTTAAATACATCTCTGCTTGGCAGAATTAAAACAAAATTTAAATAATCCTTGCACAGTCCCTCCTTTTCATAAGCATTTCAAGAATGTTCCTCTCCTGGAGGTTCTGTGCAATTCCCCCTTTTCCAAGAGATTACATTTGCATTTCAAAAAGGGCATTTCACGGCCAATTTCAAACCACTTTGGAAGTCTTTTTGGGCTCTGTGTATCAGGGTGTTCCCATTTCCATGTATCCATGATTCCATTAATGTCCACTACAAGTTCATGTAACGTGGTTGACTTGGACAACCTAATTTTGTGTGGACTGACAGCATGATCAGGCCATCTGTTCTGTCACAGCCCGTGTGGATAATGGAGGGCGAGAGGGTCAGATGCCATCTTACTGCGCCTGACGCATATGGGCCTCCTGAGTTCTCCTGTGTGGAGCAGGGTTCTAGCATGGATCTCCTTGTGTAAGTTCTCATCAGCTCCAGCTAGCATTGTGCAGTTCGTCTCTGAGCCAGATGGACAGAGGCTGCCCCAGACGTTTATACAGCCTGAGCAACTCCACGTTCTGCTCGCGGTAATACTCTGAGAGAAACGCCCTCGACTGTATATATATATAAAAAAAAAAATGGGCACACAAGGTAAGTTACACGCAAAGAAAAATGTGTGGACCGATAAACACATTCAAACAAAACACACACACAAAAACACTGATTAGACAGGAATAGAGTTGGGAACCATGAACCAGTTCCATTTTTTTTGTTTTTTTAATACAAGAACCATATAATTTTCATGACTTTCCGTTCCATTAATGCCTCTTAAATATACATTTTTCCTTTGTCGCGGATGGAGCAATGTACTATAACACCCTGACAGTGTTTCCTGTTGCACTATTCAGCAGCAGACCTATATCTACAGCACGAAACACATCGTGCGACCAGTTTAAAATGGTTCAAGAGTAAATTACTCTGTTCTTTTGATTCTACAGCGTGATTAGTGTTATCCGGTTCCCAAGCAAATGATTCTTGAGGCGGTTCTTTTTAGTGCATCAAAAGCACATCAGAAGGAGCAGTTACTGAATTAATCTCACTGACGTGGAAGTTATGACTTTTGTCCAGTTCAAAATGAACCATGAACTGTTAATGTGTCATGTAATGTACTTAAGGCTACTGAGACTTAAGTACGGCAGTGCAGTTACTGACTGGTAGTTCATGACAATGGCACAATGAGTAGTTAAAGATAGGCCAACACATTATGAGTTTTGTTGTAATCAGCAGAATTTTATTTAAAAAATAAATAATAATTATGAAAATGTTAGCACACTTGTTTTAGAATTTGTATTTAATATATAGTTACAGTAGGACTGATTATTAGATTGCATTTTCGCTTCTAAAAAATCCTTGAGAAGTCATTAAAAGGTCTTATCATTTGGCAACAGACTGCCGAGGGCAGTAAATGTAGCTAGATAGGTAAAGTTTGTCAAGACAAACATTGATGTTTGCTTGACAAAGCCTTCGTCTGAAAGTTTTATAAAGATAGATTTATAGTCAAGTAGACCTTCAGATAAAACCTTCAGAAAGATAAATGGATAGATTTTGTATTGTAACATGAAGCCATGATATGGCAGCCCTTTTGTGGGTTAATTTACATTACACCCTGTCTACAACGGGTGCGAGCGTCGCGGTGCGTCACGTCGAGCCAAAAGCAATACAGTAAACAATGTGTCTTGTTCCAATTTGCCCTGCACGCGCTCACACAACTACTACCAACGACACAAATAAACGGTTCAGAACATTAGTACCAACGCGTTCAGTGTAGACAGCCTCAAGCCGTTGCGTTGAGTCAACGGATGCGCCCTGTGTGGACAGGTTATTAGAATTTTTTGACAAAGTTTGAATTAACAAGCATTCCGTTGGCCTGTTTGAACATTCTGTCAATGTAAGTCTACAGGATTTTTCAGGTTATTTAATCCTCCACTGTGCCAAAACCATTATTCTAATCAGTTAGAAAAGATATAGCAAAGATACTGGGCTGCACGCGGACAGTCCACAAGGACTGTGCGAATGACGAAATTTATGTCACAATCGGACAACTGAAGTATACTTTGACCTTTAGGGCACTTACACACAAGAGTTTACATTGTGTCAGAGAATGGTGTTAAACCATTGCTTTCAAATGCAAGGGTTTCCGAAAGTGAGACCTAGTCGTGACCAAAAGTTGAGAAAATTGTAACTTTTTACTGCAGCTTGTTTAGACAAACATTCATAGACTGATGAGCATTTCAGACAAGCATCACATGTATTTCTATCGGTCAAAGGCTCCATCAGCTTTCTCTAGTGTGTAAGCACCTTTGGCCAATCAGACTGTGGAAAACAGGATGTAGAGTCACTGACTATTAGCTAGATGTTTATTTTTGTTCAGTTGTGTCGATCTCATCTCTATATCTGGAGCTCTAATGTTGAGAAGTGAGCTTTACCTCAGGGCTTATGTCTGGATATTTCCTTCCTTTGCTCTTTCCCAGACAGCGAGTGCGGCCCGCCTCCAGTTTCTGACACCAGAAACCTTTACTCTCATCAAACCTATAAACACACACACACACACACACACACACACACACACACACAACAGAGCATGTACTGGTTACTTCTCCCCTTATGAGACGCTTAGAAAGAATCATATTATTGTAAAAAATAAATTGTTAGACTTAAGGCCTAAACATACTCTATGCAAGTATGTGAATGTAGAAGCTTCCAGCTACGCAAGCTTGACTTTGTGCATTGTTGCGTTCCAAAATGTCAGACTGCATTTCATAACGCAAGTATGCATTCTCAACGTAGGGGCGCTGTAGTCAATATTTGTGGGAATGGTCCACTGTTACAGTGAGTTTTTTTGACAGTAAGTCAACTACTGTATTGGTGGCGCAACAGTTTGAAGATAATATTTCTGAACAAGTTCAAATGTATTTATAGCAACTTGCCTGAATAATGACATATTTGGCACAAACTTTTGAGGGCAACTCTACTGACCCACTGAGTACTGAGGTTTGTTACTGCCAGAGTAACGTAAGAATGCACATTAAGTAAGTTCAAATGCAAATATTGGCAATGCACTGGCCAAATTCTCGCATCTGTGTTTGTGCGCTGTTTAAAGTATGTTAATACAATATGTTGCAATAAGGTACTAGAGGCTGTGCTTTATAAGGGTTGTTGTTAGTGTTTGAAAGCACTTCAACCATGACTATATTCACAGTATTACCTGACCTTGAATGTCTTATTGCTTTCATAAAAAGGTCACTACATAAAACATTTTTTTAAAGAAGGACAAAAATTTCCATTTCAAATGTCAAGCAAATTCATTAAAGGGATAGTTGACCCAAAAATGCAAATTCTCTTATGATTTACTCACCCTCCTGGCATCCCAGATATGTATGGCTTTCTTTCTTCTGCAGAACACAAATTAAGAATTTTAGAAGAATATCTCAGCTCTGTAGGTCCTCACAATGCAAGTGAATGGGTGCCCAAATTTTGAAGCTCCAAAATCCACATAAAGGGAGCATAAAAGTAATCCATAAGAGTCCAGTGGTTAAATCCATGTGTTCAAGCACAAAATGAAAGGCGTGGGTGAGAAACAGTTCAACATTTAAGTCCGTTTTTACCTTAAATTCTCATCCCTGCCCAGTAGGGGGAGATATGCACAAAGAATGTGAATCACCAAAAACAGAAGGAGGAGAATGAGAAAGTGAAAGTGGAGATTGCCTGAACAGGGAGGGGAATTTATACTAAAAAAGGATTTAAATATTAATGCATTTCTCACCCACACCTATCATATCACTTCAGAAGATATTGATTTAACCACCAGAGTCGTCTGGAGTACTTTTATGTGGATTTTGGAACTTCAAACTGTTGGCACCCATTTACTTACATTGTTATGGACCTACAGAGTTGAGATATTCTTCTAAAAATCTCTATTTGAGTTCAGCAGATGAAAAAGTCATATACATCTGGGATGGCATGAGGGTAAGTGATGAGAGAATTTTCATTTTTGAGTGAACTAACCCTACAAGTGCCATCCTTCCACTAGAACAGGGGTCGGCAACCTTTTTGACATGGAGTGCCATTTTCTATTTTCTTGGTCAATGGCTGTGCCAACCACCCAAACTTGTGAAAATGTTTCTATTTTGCATTTTTCTAATTTAATCGTTTATTTTTCATTTCAAATGATATTATTAGCATAACAGTTTAAGTGGAAATTTGTGCAAAACCCGATGATTATGATATAATCATGATCCTGCATGTGAATTTTCACAAAGCATCTTTTGAAAGTTCTATAATGAAAGAAAACCTGTCCTATTGTACAAAATGAGTTAACACAGTTAATGTCACAAATTTTCTTATTTGATTACTGATCACGAAATTGTGTGGAATCTTAAATATTTCTTATATTATGAATGTATATTTTTCAAAATCACACAGAGGGGTAATCATAGCACGCAAGCAACAGCGAGAGAGGATTAAGTTTATTAAGTTTTCGCACCTGCATTCCAATCTACATCTTGATGTAATCCTTCCTCATGATCACACAGCGTGTTTTCATCAGCTGAATGGGAGACTAAACACTTTTAAAGTGTGACGAGACTCACGCTGCGTGTGCAAGCCATTCACGCATCACAAGCCGATCAACTATTTAGCCCTTTTCGGTGAATCGCACCTGCAAAATCCTAAAACTTTATTTTCAGGTTTAATTTAGATTTTGAATAGACTTGAAAAGATTTTTGAACCCCACGATGTGGGTTTATGTTTTCTCTTTTATCGTTTAATGTAATTCTGAGTGTGACCATGGTTTAAGGATTAATAGTGGTGTTTTCCTTCTTACATCAAGTATTGTTCTGAAAGCAAAAAGAAACACGAAGGTAGGCTGTCATCCACACAGCCTGACCGAAGCAAAGTGGGCACGTTTACTCCCGCGATTAACCGGAAGTGAAGCGCTACCTGCTCGTGATGCAAATTGCTTGCATGCACTGCACCGAGTCTGTTGGGTATACTGCAGACTCGCCACCAGTAGCGGTTCTAGCTTGTATGGCGCCCTGGGCGAAACCCGCTTCAACATGCCCCCAAAGTTGTTGACTGTGTGGGGGGGGTCTGGGGTCTGTGTGGGTGCCTCGTGCCCCCCCCCCGCAACTGCCCATGTCACCCATGCCTAAATCCGCCACTGCTCGCCACATTTGAACTTTTTGTTTAGTCTCCCATTCAGCTCTTGAAAACACGCTGCGTGATCATGAGGATGATCATGATATTACATCAAGATGTAGATTGGAAAGCAGGTGCGAATTGATATAAATAAAATAGTCTTCTCCTCTCTCGCCGTTGCTGGCGTGCCAGTGATTAGTGCCATAGGTTGCCGACCCCTGCGCTAGAAGACACAGTCCATGTAATGTTAACTAACTGTCATAGTTGGCCTCTATGAGTGCTGTCCAGTCATATTCACGGTAGCTAGATTAATTGTGTATTTTAGCACAGCTGGAACTCTTTATTGACCAATCAACATCTAGGACAGGAACCATACATTTCATATGAAAGTAATACAGAGAGATTAATAATGAGAGTTTGTACATAAGAGCTTGAGTGTAATTGTAATACGGTGCGACTCCCAGGAACTTCTGAATGCCATCCATCACCTGAGCAGGACTGGAGCGCAGCTGCACACCATCTACCATCAGCAGCTGTTTACAGGAGAGAACACACACATATCACACACACTTATACAGCTTCAGAAGGAGATGTTAGGCAAAATGTTAGCCTCAGTCACCATTCATTGTACAGTATGTAATAAATATGCAATGAAAGTGAATGGTGACTTTTGTGTTCCACGGAAGAAAATGCTTTGAACGGCATTAGGGTGAATAAAGTAGAGTTTGTTGAGTAGTGTTTGTTTGTGTATGCAGCAGGGAATGAAAATGTTCCAGGGAACAAAAATGAAAACCCAATTTTTAGCAAAACACAAACGAAACCATGAATGAAGTCCCTTTCAATTGGTCTGGAGTTAAAACTGTATTTTTAAATGTTGGTAACTGGTAAACAAATTGGTATAAAACCAAAATCTAAATGGTTTATCACAGTAAATTTTCAGGATTACACCACTTCCTGTTGCCCAAAAAAATATCTTTCTTTGCCTTAATATACACTATATTGCCAAAAGTATTCGCTCATCTGCCTTTAGACGCATATGAACTTAAGTGACATCCCATTCTTAATCCATAGGGTTTAATATGCAGCTATTGCAGCTATAACAGCTTCAACTCTTCTGGGAAGGCTTTCCACAAGGTTTAGGAGTGTGTTTATGGGAATTTTTGACCATTCTTCCAGAAGCGCATTTGTGAGGTCAGACACTGATGTTGGACGAGAAGGCCTGGCTCACAGTCTTCGCTCTAATTCATCCCAAAGGTGCTCTATCGGGTTGAGGTCAGGACTCTGTGCAGGCCAGTCAAGTTCTTCCACACCAAACTCGCTCATCCATGTCTTTATGGACCTTGCTTTGTGCACTGCTGCGCAGTCATGTTGGAACAGGAAGGGGCCATCCCCAAACTGTTCCCACAAAGTTGGGAGCATGGAATTGTCCAAAATCTCTTGGTATGCTGAAGCATTCAGAGTTCCTTTCACTGGAACTAAGGGGCCAAGCCCAGCTCCTGAAAAACAACCCCACACCATAATCCCCCTCCACCAAACTTCACAGTTGGCACAATGCAGTCAGACAAGTACCGTTCTCCTGGCAACCGCCAAGCCCAGACTCGTCCATCAGATTGCCAGATGGAGAAGCGTGATTCGTCACTCCAGAGAACGCGTCTCCACTGCTCTAGAGTCCAGTGGCGGCGTGCTTTACACCACTGCATCCGACGCTTTGCATTGCACTTGGTGATGTATGGCTTGGATGCAGCTGCTCGGCCATGGAAACCCATTCCATGAAGCTCTCTACGCACTGTTCTTGAGCTAATCTGAAGGCCACATGAACTTTGGAGGTCTGTAGCGATTGACTCTGCAGAAAGTTGGCGACCTCTGCGCACTATGCGCCTCAGCATCCGCTGACCCCGCTCTGTCATTTTACGTGGTTACGAGTTGCTGTCATTCCCAATCGCTTCCACTTTGTTATAATACCACTGACAGTTGACTGTGGAATATTTAGTAGCGAGGAAATTTCACGACTAGACTTGTTGCACAGGTGGCATCCTATCACAGTACCACGCTGGAATTCACTGAGCTCCTGAGAGTGGCCCATTCTTTCACAAATGTTTGTAGAAGCAGTCTGCATGTCTAGGTGCTTCATTTTATACACCTGTGGCCATGGAAGTGATTGGAACACCTGAATTGAATTATTTGGATGGGTGAGCGAATACTTTTGGCAATATAGTGTATGTTGTGGATGAAGCCTTCTGTGACATGCAAAAAACCTTTAGACAACTATATCAAATCACTATGTATAAATGCACGGTTAATTCAGATACAAGGAACAATATCAAGGAAAAAGTAAATTACTCAGTTGTTTCCAAGTCTTCACTGAATTACTGTTACATATGAAGCATTAATACAGAGTTGATGCTACTGGATTCTGACCAAGAAGCAGATCTGTAAGTAAAACAAATAATTAAAATAAAATAATAAAATAATTTTTACATGTGTATAATAAAATAGGTTGGCCTACATAAGATGATATCCAGTCCACACAAGCCCAAGCAATATGTGCATGCATGCAGGAGAGAGAATTTTTGGCTATTAAAGGAATGTTCCGGGTTTAATACTCACTTTTTCAAAAGTACAGCCTCAAGACATAAACATTATTTGTTTAAACATGTTTTTAATGTGATAAAATCGCTTACTAACCTTATCTGTGTAAAGTTATAGCCGATTTTATAACTTCATTACCATGACAATGTAATGTCAACAAACCCTAAAACAACTGTAAAAATGACAATTTAAACAAATTTACAGCTCAAATAATAAAAAGTTTTAACAGAGGAATTAATGAAAGTGCTTTTAAAAAAATCATAAACTTCACATATCTGTTTAAACTCTCCAAAATTGGCCACACTCACCTCAGTTGTCCCCATTCACTTCCATTGTAAGTGCATCACTGTAACTTTGATTTTTGCTTTTTTTAAAGCATTGGAGGGATGAGTCAAAATACATTTTCATGGTACTTAATATTATGCCACCAATGCTGTCGACTGAGATGAACTTGTATTGTATTGAACTTGAATTTGAACCAGAAACATTCCTTTAATTGATTTTATATGGCCAGATGTATTTTTGAAATATTTTAAATGAATTTGGGGATTTATTTAATATTAAGAATACATTTATTAAAATTTTTATTTTATTTTATATAGGCTACTGTATAATTTAAGTCCTTTTTTTAACTCTAAATCTCCACTTTCACTTTCACTTCTGAAAGTCACATTTGGTGCCTGTTTTGTTTCACTTTCACATCTGAAAGTGGAGATTTAGAGTTAAAAAGGTCTTAAATATTGTTCTGTTTCTCCCTCACACCTATTATAATGCTTCTGAAGATATGGATTTAAACACTGGTGTCATATGGATTATATGACAGTGTTTTTTATGACACTTCTATGTTTCCTTTATGGGATTTTTGGAGCTACAAAGGTCTGATCACCATTCACTTGCATTGTGAGGACCTACAGAGCTGAGATATTTTTCTAAAACTCTTTGTGTTCTGCTGAAGAAAAGTCATACACATCTGGGATGGCATGAGGGTGAGTAAATGATGAGAGAATTTTCATTTTTGGGTGAACTATCCCTTTAACCGTTCTTTAATTTCATTCTAACCGGTTACCATTTGGAAAGAAGGCAGCGGGATGCCGGAATCTGAACGAAAAAATACAGTTTCTGCTCAGAACAAACCAAAATGAAAAACATTTCGGTTTTAGTCCCTGGTATGCAGCATGCACCTGACTGGGCTGGTAGTGTTGTAACCAGCGCTCCAGATGACTGCTGTAAGCTCCAGGCTGCAGACAGCGGCGATGCAGCAACAGCAGATCTGCAGGAGAGGAAGGACCTGCTGAGATCACCTCGTGAAAAGTGTAGTTGAGTGCCACTGGGTCCTGATGAGCCCTCTGATGCTAGAGAGAGAGAGACAGCAATGAAATTAAACTGTTGTTTTATTTCCTGCTGATGGCTCTCTATGGCCCTATTTACACCTGTTTGTATTAAGATCCATCTCGGGTGATACGATCATGGTCAGAGGAGACACATTACTGCTTAACATGCATCTAAAATACTTCTTTTGTGACAACTTGTGATCAGAAATGAAAGAGAAGGGTCCTTCACACTTTTCCGGGACGCATCAGGATGCTTTAACGTTTACACTACAGATGTGATGTGATCACATGTGTTTCTGACCACGTCTAAATAGAGACTATGTATTTCTGCACACAAAAACGCACCTGGTACCAGGAATATGCCCGGTCAGCGGGGTTGATGAGTATGGTGATTATTTTGGCTCTGGGTAACAGCGCAGCTGCTCTCTTTGGGGCAGTCTCGGTGTCAAAGTAGTTTGCGCTTTTCTCAAACAAGAAGTCTGTGCTCGCATTAGAAGGTACAGGGAAAAAATCCATATACCTGTAAGACAGACCAGCAGAGTTACACAAATATCCCTTACTAAATACAATTCCATTTAAAACAAACTATTTTTTTTATTTACATCTTCTGAAGAAATCTGAATAGTGTCATGATGCTAGGGTGTTTTGAATAGTTGCCAAAGTGTTTTTCAGGGGTTCTAAGTGCTCACCCAAAAATCTTAGGATATTTTCATCAGCAGTTATGGTTTGGGTCCCTCCTCTAAAGTCAGACTATGGCATTTTATGACTGATTTATTTTTAATTTTTTTGTCTGCCAGGGGGAAACTGTAAGTCTAATCACTTAGAAGAGGAATAGCACACCTCTCCTCAACAAACCACACAATTTAAGGAATCATTAAACAAGTTGAATATTAGATGGAGGTTTTATAAAGTATAAGTAAAATGTACCTCCTAAACTTAAAACTTTAGCCTAAACCTAAAAAATACTTTCCTAAAAGCAAATGAGATGTGAACAAAACCATAAACCAACACCTAAACCTAACCGACTGAGTGGAAAAAGCAAATGCCACATTTTCTGAAATAACCACTTAATTTTGTGAGTAAATGTAGGTTGGTTTGTAATACCAGCGTTAAAATCTGTCATTTTTCAAATGATGCATTATAACAGAGATTATTTAGCAGAGATGGGCCACTTCTATTAAAATGAATGGGAGAAATTAGAACGCTCAACCAAGGAGCTCTGAGCGCCCCATGGTCAACGGATATAGAAAGGAAGTCCCGCCTTACATTTAAAAGAGCCAATCACCTTTTAGATACAGACATCATCTGTCAATCAACTCTTTTTCAAAAATTGCGTTTTTTAGCGTAATATGAGGCATAGAATCACAATTTATGATTCCAGTACTGTCAAATTGTATTGCTGATTTGAAAATGTTCTTTGATCGTAATCTTGACCAACCGTTTTTTGAGATTTCTGTCTTTCCTCATTCAAATAGATAGGAGCTGCACTGGCATGACTGGAAATAGCCTCCTGAGAGCGTTCCAAAGATGGCCGACAATGGACTGACTTGCTAAAAAGACTTTGGTTCTAATAAGTGTTTTGATAACATAGCAGTGTATGAGTAATAGTGCAAAAATTAAGTGTTTATAAAGTCGTAATCAGCCGTTGTAGTCGGGATTTGTGTGAAAGTGAACAAAACTCTTGTTGTAGCACCTCTAGTGTTCATTTCACCAGGAAACTGCGGCAAAATTTAGAACACGGCACGTAAAAGTCAGTTTTGAAAAATGTAATTATAGTAACATTGGATGTAATTTTTTGCTTTAGCAAGCGACACTAATTAACAACAATTTCTGAAACATAAAGCACTCTCCCATCATTTTTTCTGTGATTGCAGTGTGTAAGGCTTTGCAAAAATGTGTAGCTGATTTGAAAACGAAGAAAATGAGGCATGCAGGAGTTTCCATGGTTACCAGTCAATGCCACGCTGGTAGTTTGGTCCGCTGAAGAACTGCACCTCTTCAAAGGTGACAGTGCTGGGGAAACTGCTGGTAATGGCAGGGTGGAGGGAGAGAAACAAGTGCAGTGCAGTAGTTCCTGGGAAGAACCATAATAACCAGATTAAAACCCTGCATCAAGCTGCTGTAATCAAACATTCATCACATTTCTTGGAAATGTATGAGTACTGTGATTTGTGTCCAAAATTAAGTGTTCTACATCATAAAGCCTGGGTAATTATTCCTTAGTATTGCTGTCCTGTTGTAATTGTTTAATTGACTGACAAACATGTTTTTGTACTCGTATTACTAAAAAAACCTCATATGTGCATACAAAACAAAATCCAACCATATATCAGGTTCTTATAGCTAAACTGGTAGAGCATGCCGCAAGCAACGGCAAGGTCGTGGATTAGATTCCAAGAAAAATTCATATTGACAAACTAAAACAATGTATATCTTGAATGCACTGTAAGTCTTTATGGATAAGTGTTTGCAAAATGAATAAATATGAAGTATATATATAAAAAAAAAAGTCCAGATTTTTTAAATTGCTTTGTGGTTACCTGTCTTCTGAGGACCAATCACTAGAAACTTGGGTAGTCTGTCACAGGTCTTCTCTTTGGACCAAATGTCTTTGTGTCTCTTGTCATGACATGGATTCTGTTTATTAAAGGGGAATATTTGTTAGTATAATGTGAGCATAAGTTAAAATGAGATTATTAATACAAATCCCTTGTAAAATCCATCATTCAGTGAAATCCATTAGGGAAAAACCAATACAACTTATAATATATATATATATATATATATATATATATATATATGTATATATATATACACACAGCTTTGGAAAACATTTAGAGACCACTGCAAAATTATCAGTTTATCTGGATTTACTATTTATAGGTACGTGTTTGAGTAAAATGAACATTTTTGTTTTATTCTATAAAGTACTGACAACATTTCTTCCAAATTCCAAATAAACATATTGTCATTTAGAGCATTTATTTGCAGAAAATGACAACTGGTCAAAATAACAAAACAAAAAAAGATGCAGAGTTTTCAGACCTTGAATAATGCAAAGAAAACAAGTTCATAATATTTTTTAAACAACACAATACTAATGTTTCAACATAGGAAGAGTTCAGAAATCAATATTTGGTGGAATAACCCTGATTATCAATCACAGCTTTCATGCGTCTTGGCACGCACTCTACCAGCCTTTCAAATTGATGTTGGGTGACTTTATGCCACTCCTGGCGCATCACCGATCCTCCACCAAATTTCACAGTGGGTGCGAGACACTGTGGCTTGAAGGCCTCTCCAGGTCTCCGTCTAACCATTAGACAACCAGGTGATGATCTGGGGGTGCTTCAGCAAGGCTGGAATCGGGCAGATTCATCTTTGTGAAGGACGCTTGAATCAAGCCATGTACAAGGTTATCCTGGAAGAAAACTTGATTCCTTTTGCTCTGACAATGTTCCCCAACTCTGAGGATTGGTTTTTCCAGCAGGACAATGCTCCATGCCACACAGCCAGGTCAATCAAGGAATGGATAGAGGACCACAGGATCAAGACCCTGTCATGGCCAGCCCAATCTCCAGAAATGAACCCCATTGAAAACCTCTGGAATGTGATAAAAGAGGAAGATGAATGGCCACAAGCCATCAAACAAAGCTGAGCTGCTTGAATTTTTGCACCAGGAGTGGCATAAAGTCACCTATTAGCAATGTGAAAGACTGGTAGAGTGCGTGCCAAGACGCATGAAAGCTGTGATTGAAAATCAGGGTTATTCCACCAAATATTGAGTTCTGAACTATTCCTAAGTTAAAACATTAGTATTGTGTTGTTTAAAATTAATTAGAACTTGTTTTCTTTGCATTATTCGAGGTCTGAAAACATGGCATCTTTTTTGTTATGTTGATCAGTTGTCATTTTCTGCAAATAAATACTCTAAATGACAATATTTTTATTTTGAATTTGGGAGAAATGTTGTCAGTACTTAATAGAATAAAATGTTCAAACATATACCAATAAATAGTAAATCCAGAGAAACTGATAATTTTTTCCAGAGCTGTATATATATATATATATATATATATATACATTTTTCCAGGGAAGTCAAGATGATGTGCATGCAAGTTTTTAAGTTAAACAAAAGGCAATGCCTATATCAAAAAAATCTCTTTTAAATATGGACTTCATTTCCTACAGCTGCCATAACTACATAAAAGCAGCGTTGTGATTTCTCCCGTTAATATGTATATGAGTGGTCTGTACTCTCCTCCAAATAATTTCTGTTATACCCTGTCTATAGATTCACCAAGAAAAGAGAAGTTCATTAAGTTTGACAGAAACCAAAAAAACTGTAATTGCACCAACCTGCCACAAGGGGTCTCTCTCGTCAGGGAAAATCTGGAAGTATTTGTGAGCGAGGCGGATGGGAGGCAGAGTCTGCATGCGCAGGTGAGTCCAGCACTGCACAAACCTCACCAATGACTCAAAGGTGTACAAGCCCAGCCGGTCATTGCCATAGTTCGACAGGTGAGTCATGAATATACTGACCTACCCATGGGAAAGGGAGGGGACAAGTAGTTCAAAAAAGGTTGTTTTTGTCTTTTATATAGCATAATTATTTTACACGTTAGCTACATTTTGGATCAGTGTTCGTGTGTGTGTGTGTAAGACTAACTGGATTGAGCAGCACTGTAAGAAAGAGCTCTCCTCCACGAATGCTTTTGTCCAGCTCCTGAGGGCCTCCTGGATAATCTTTATAGAAGATGGTGTGTGTGAAAAGCCCACACGTCTGTCGAGGGAGAACCTGACACACAAAACCACACAATACATATTTAGATGCCGCTATAGAAAATTATTGTTTATTTATACAGTATTTTTCCTCTTCAGGAAAGATATCAAACCCATTTTTTGTGAAATGAAGCTACATTCAAATCATAATTTATAATCCGCGCATTTTTCAGCCACAAATTGCCCACATACAGTTGTTCATCTTTTCAATGACACAATTCCCAATACAATCTAAAAACTCAAATAAACAGCCCAAAGCGAACAAATTAGAGACACAAGCTGTTTTCCTTGGAAATTACAACAACATATATAAATCAAGAACTCTTAAGAACTTAAATGCTGCAGATTTCCAGGTTTTGAATGCAGAAGTAAACTATAGGGGGTAACTTCTAATTTATCATTTAAATGGGAGACTTGACTTGTTCCTACCTGTATGCCATTGTATATAAAGCCCCTGCGGTAGCGGGCAGGCCTGAGATGAGGATACTCCTCTGTGCTGGTCACCTTGATGGCCCACACACTCTTCCAGGCCTCATAAAGCTGACTGTGCACAGGGTACACACCTGAGTGATGGGGGGCTACAGCGTAGCCCATGTCTGTGGGGATCCCATGCTCCTGAATCACAGGAAAGAGACAGAGATCAGTTGTTTAACCTAATGTTTAAATGTCTAGGCTGGTGACTGAAAGGTTGCAGACCAGAATACCACAAGGTGTGGTCTATGAGCTTTGGCTGTGAAATCATATGCAACTGTAATGCTGTCAATAAAACTGGAAATTCAAGTTCAAAGTTTGATGTAATTCAATTTCAAAACTGCAAATTCAATTTCAAGTAAATATGGTCAAATTCAAGTTCTAAAATTCAAGTTCAAGTCCCAATGGCACATATTTCATTCCATACTCCTTCATAGCCATGCAGTTATAGAAATAAACTTGCTTGAAAAGTGTATTAACTAGAGTTCGATCGATAGTGGATTTCGCAGATACCGATAACTAATTAATCAGCCGATGATTTTTAAAATAGATTTATAGAATGTTTAAAAAAAAAAAAAATCGCATCCTTTCCTTACTATGACAGGCACTTACATAGAGACTACAAGAGTCAACAATGAATAACATTTCCAGGTATGTTTTATTGTTCTACAAAAATCCCAATAATAACCAGAAAAAAAATAAAAATTTTGGTGCATAACACGGGATGTTTAACAAACAAGCTGGAACACACCGGGGACTCTTATTTTAAAATGACGGAGACCTGGTCCAGTTACAATGCTCTACAATAACAGTTGATCAAATTAAGTTTTAATAGCCTATATATTCACCAGATGAAGGGTTTTGAATGGTTCTTGAACGAATCGTTCTTTTGAGCAAATTCTCAGCAAGTAGCTGGTCGAGCCAGTTCACAAAATCGAAATTAATGTAACTTTAGTTCTATCAGGAAGACTTGCAGACCACCGTCTGGTGGAAGTTGTATGCGGAACCGTCAGATCCTGCCGGAGATAGGAGGCAGGGGCGAGGAGCCTACCCCCGACTCAACTGGTGGCGGTGGAGTGGTGGAGGTTGCCGCGTTGGCACACTGAATCAGCAATGTGATAGATTGGGAGCAGACTTATAAAGCAATGGCTGAAGCATGATTTGCTAGGAGTTACCTAGCTATTGGTGCGATGAGGTACAGCTGCGAGTCTTCCCGGTAAGAACCATGCTGCGCTTACATTTCCGGGTTGATGATGCAAGACGCACAGCTGAAATACTTGTACTGTCTACGCACGCAAAACGTTGAACTGTCTGAACCGGACCCACTAAGTGTCAAAGTTTGCAGAGGATTACCGAGGACTTGTTATGTGTTCAGACGTTAATGCCAGTAGCTGAATAAAACATTTATAAACCTACAGATTTACAGTCTAAATTTTTTTTTTTTTATTAAAAAAATATTAGCAAATTAAGGTCTTGAGGCTTAAGTAGGTATTTACTTGACGATGTTATTAATTAAAAAAAATTGTATATATTTAATTTTCCAGTTGTGTTTGTATTTTTTTTTAATTAGACTTAATGAATTGTGTAGCTAACTGTGATTGACGTTTTCAAGAAATATGAATTTTAATTAACTTATGTATCAGCAACAACATAGTAAAACATTGCTAAATGCAGTCGACTAGTAGACTGAGACTGAATTCGAAATGAACGAGTTGGACTCATACAGGCTAGGTGGTTCTTACGAGTTACTAGAACCAATGATTAACGATTCAAACCTACAGGCTGAATCGAAAGTTAGCTTTTTATTGTGTCCGACTCAAAAAGAACCAAATGAGCCGGTCCAAATAACTGTCGAAGTTTGCAGAGGATTACCGAGGAGTCTGATGAGTGAGCTGCTGATGCTGTCAGCATGCATGTACCGAACACTTGAATGAGCATGGGGCGAAATGTATGTTTCTTTAATAACAAACCAAATGTACTGGAAATATGCTTATGAATAGTTTTATTAAATAACATTTTGATTAAAACACGCAAAAACTTTTTAGCTAAGATATGTAAATTAATTTGACTAATGTTTATTCTGCATGCAGTATATATTTTAAATTGCTATAAGATGAATTATGGTTTCTGGTGAGTTGATTAAGTCTAGTTTATTCTCTTAATATGCTTTAGACATGTAGAACATACCCGCATTTCTGCATCAGTGTCTGTATTTGGTGCTTTAGGTGCAAACTTTAATGTAGGAAAATCATCCAAGATGTAATAAATAAAACAAGCCGTAGGCTTTTCGACATGCAGGTTCACAGAATGAAACACTGATGGCAATAAACAACCTTATTATTATAAATTAATTGAATAGAAGTAATAATAAGCCATATGCATTCACATATGGCTTTATTTGAATGTTTCAGAGAGAATCCCATTATTATCCCAATGTTAAAATTATGTACTAGTGACATCATTATGTGATGACATAAAAGAACCGCTGAATCGTTTTTTTTTTTTTACTGATTCAATGAAACGAACTGTCCAAAAGAACCGGTGCATGGAAGCGAATCACAGAATCGTTTTAACTACAGAATCCTCCAGCACTGGACACATTCACGGAGGAATAAAAAAATAAAATAAACTATCTGCAATGATCGGCATATGTTTTTACCAATAACTGATAGTTCCAAAAGCAACTATCGGCACTGATTAATCTGTAAAATTGATATGTCTGCCTCTAGTATTAACCGATCAGAATCAAGAAACAAACCAATTCTAACCAACCCTAACCCTATTCCCAATGCTGTGCTTTAAGATAGGATTAATAGAGTGTATTATTTGGCAGATTCTGACCTGTGCAAACTGCTTGTTGAGTCTCATTTGTTCTGCAAGCACGCTGACGTTGTGGAAGAGATGAGGCTGCATGTGACTCCACATGTGTGGAAACCACCAGAACTCCTGCCTGTGTCTGAGAAGAGTATCATCACCCTCATCTTCCTCATCTGTACCTGAAGAGGAAGGCCACAAAGAGTGCATGAATGTTTGTGTGCTGATGGAGGTAGCGGTTATCTGTATGACTCACACAACTCCAACTCCACCATACCTGTATGGAAAAACTTGCCAGAGTATCCCAGGTTGAAGGTAAAATTGGGAACCAGAGAACGAAGTTTGTTTTGTGTGTGAAGCAGTGCCTAGTGGGGAAAATGAAGAAAAAACATATTTCAGCCAGTGCAGCACACACAGTTTAAATAGTGTGTGTACATGATGCAGATGATGATAGGCTATTGTAGAGTAAGATTATTATTTTGGGGTAGGTCTTTATGAAGTTATTGCATGTTAAAAAACTAAGGGTGGGCGGTATGATCAAAATCTTACAATCATGATGTGAGTAATAATAATCTCAGTAATGATATATTTCACAATACAGTTGCATTTTCTGAAAATTTAATGAATAAAAATGGTTAAATATTTTTGGACAATCCAGTGAATAAAAAATTTAGCAAATTTTACAATTTAAAATTTGATTATTAACCTTTTTTCTATTTTTAAAATTGATGGATGCAAAACAAAAGACAATATTATTCATAACAAATGATAGGTCACACATTATGTTACACAAAGATTTAACAGTAAAAGTAATATTCTAAAATGGATAGTTTCAATTCTAAATTCTGATTGGATTAGCTGTGTTTGAAACCATTGTTAAATAGCTGATCTGCTATTACACTATTGGTGTGATGTTGCTCAGTACATGTAAACAATTAAACTCTGCTTTGCATTACACCCTTTAATTACATTCTCACTTATCTTGACTTGTTTGGGACACATCCCACTCTGTGTTTTCACATTACTCTATATTTCTTAATATCTCTCATGTGTAAATACTATATAAATTCCATACATGGCAGCAAAAATATATGTACTGAAGTGTGGTATGAACAGTATAACAGAATACTACCAGTTGATACACATCTACTACCGAAAGGTAAATACGGTTATACCACCCCATACATTATGAAATGTATATTGTATAAATTATTTTGATACTATAAACGAAATATGGGTTTACAAAGGTGGAGAAAAGCGGGCCATAAACGGCTAGATCTGACAGAACAAAATCAGGAGCAAAGAAAGTAAAAGGTGAGAAAAAATAATAAGGATAAACGATTTAATATAAAAAAGTTAGTCCTTACCCTGAAAAGAAAAAGCAGGTGGGAGAAAAATGAAAGAGAGATAGAAATATGAAAACCATAGCCAAGTCATTGCCTTTGGTGTGGTGGGACACACAGAACCCCCTGTGAGAACGTATCGGCTCAAATTAAATAGTGAACCAGTCTAATTAGCCCCATGCTAGCCTTCAGCTAGAGCACATTCACTCTGAGGAAATGAGAGACAGAGAGAGAGAAAGAAAGAAAGAATACCATGCTCTGCTGCATTACGAACAAGCTCTCCCTCTCGCACAATAATCAAGGCTCTCTACAAACAACAGCAGAGAGAAAACATCTCCCTGATCCGTATTAAGTGTGCTAATTCATTAGCTTCATTTCAGTCATGGAGGAGCTCTGGGAGTGTGAAGGGAGTCAGAGAGAAAAAAGCTCAGATTATTCAAACAGAAGAGCAGCAGGATAGTTGATGGAGAAGGAACTGGGTCAGGTCTCATTGAGGTCCGATTCCCCATCAACCCTACAAATTGTTAATTCCCTATCAAAAGTTAAGAGGATTTTTACATTTTATGAAGAAAATGTAAGTGGTGCTTGCCAATGCAAAGGTTGCTACCATGATGCTGGGCTATTGTGGGTAATTGCCAGGGCTGTGCTATGCAGTTGCTAAGGTGTTATAAGCATTTATTAGTATGTTGTTAGTGTGTTCTGGTTGGTTGCTTGGTGTTTAATTACTGGCACAAGTAAAAGGAGCCCACTCCCAAGTTTCTTTGATATTCTGGGGTCAGTTGCACCAGCCATACACAAGTTACAACTTAGCCTAGTTGTGGCATAAATGGGCAATAAGTCACAACTTGCATACAACTAAATATTTGAACGTTGCACCATTGAAACGTAACTCCATGTTTAAACAAATTATTTATGGAAGTCTCTGACCAGGAGGAACAGATGGAATAAGAAGGCAAACCAATTGGATTACAACAATAAACTCATGTTTTGTGTGACAG
Organism: Myxocyprinus asiaticus; assembly: GCF_019703515.2. Classification (NCBI taxonomy): domain Eukaryota; kingdom Metazoa; phylum Chordata; class Actinopteri; order Cypriniformes; family Catostomidae; genus Myxocyprinus; species Myxocyprinus asiaticus. The sequence continues at coordinate 10,688,906 of NC_059379.1, forward strand.
ATTTAATCCTTTAGCATCTTGCGACCCCGCATCCAGATGCATGGACGTTGTACTTTGGCTTCTCTATACGTAACCCATAATTTAAATTCATTTAAACCAACTGATCTCATTTCAGAAGACTCTGGGCTATCAGTAAAGGGTTAAACTTTCGACGTACAAAGCATTGTGACAAAACAACATGGTTCCGAACACAGCGGAGTTTGTCTTTGGGAGAAACGACAACAAAACTGCATCTGGTAAGAAACTGTATTAAGTTTTTATATTTAAACCTGTTTGAATCAAAAGACTAGAGGCTCTAGTTTCATCTGATACTGTATGCCATCTTTAAAATGTGAACAATTTATCATGAAACGCCACTCTTTTAAACACAATGTACACTACTGTGTACTTTAGCGCTATTTTGCCTTAGAAATCCTATAATTACTGAGTACATTGAGAATCAATGGGTTCATCCAAAAGCTGAAAAATTTTGCTTTCAAAGGCTTTATATAGGGTTAGGATGAAAATAAGGTGCATTTTGAACTGTTCTGAGACCAGTGCAGATAGACAGCACACTGGAGGTTAAGTCAATGACTAAATAGGGTGCAAAGGAGCACCCAATAGCTTTCCTATGCAGCTAAGTGCATTCACTTCTAAAATCTGACCAAAAGTTTAGTTACAGGCTGCAGATGATTTTTGGACCACTCAACATGTTTGGCAGACATGGGACAATGGTAATCAGTACATACAGCAGATTCATAATTTATAATGTATACTTTTATTTTAACATGGTTGGAAGTGATTGGATGATGCTGGCCATTACTTTGAATCAGAATTTCTTATGCTAATTTCTGATTGGTAAAATGCTTCAGCACTGACTCTCACTTTTTTGTTTGACAGTGCAAAGAGAGAACATTGAGATTTTTTTTTTTTTTTTTGCCAAAGTAGAAATAAACATTGTAACAAAGTAAAATCAAGTCGGGCAAACAGGAGCGGCAATAACAAAATTGCTACGCAAGTCGCACACTGCCGCCTCCCCCCGCAAAAAGCAGATGAGAAAGCTCTTACCTCCACATCTGCCACTTTCATGCGCGTCCCCTCCTTCCCAACAAAGATGTCATCCACGTCCACTAGCAAAAATCTGTCCAACGACAGACTTAACCGTCTACCAGTTAAATAACCCACAGCATCCACGAACAACAGCTTGTGTAGCCAAAAAGACAAATTGCCACCAAAAAACACCCGTTGGATTCCATCATAAAGGCCTAAGTCCTGGACAACTGTAGCCAGCAGCACTCTCTGTTGGTGGAAGTGTGTTTGGACCTGATTGGGTTCTGCTGGTCTGGGGCTAGCTAACAGAACCGGCTCATAGGTGCTGTGGTTGGACAGGAAGGTGGTCCAGTTGTCTGCAGGAAGAGGGCCAGGTTCCAGTTCATTAGGTTTGGTGATGTAGAGCAGTGGGGCAGCAGGGTTGACTCTGTAATCCCAAAGTGGAAGGTTGGAACGCAAGAATAAAGGGAAGCCTCTGAGCTGAGCACTGGATGGTGAGTTTTCATTAGCACGGTAAAAGCCGATGATTCCTACTCCGTAGTCTTGACAGTATTTATCCAGTAACTGGCGGTTCCATGAGTCCAAGTTGACATACTTGAGCAAGTTCTCATAGACAATGAGCGTGTATCGCCCGCGACCTCGCCAAGCTAAAGGAGGCATCTCACCCTTCCCTGGAGCGATTTCAGTGCGGTAATGAAAGCGGCTTGACTCTAAAATGGCAACGATCTCTTGTCCAAGTTGGGAATAGATGCTCTCCACAAAGAGTAATACCACAGGCTCTGTCCGGGAGTTATCCACTGTCCTTACTGGGTGTCGCCGCAGGCTGACTTGCGATGGCAAGAATAGTGGAGTCCTTTGTCCGCCACCAACTAATGATGCAGCAACACAATCCCCCAATGGGAGTGGCAAAGGGGCCTCCTTGATCTTGGGTCCAGCACTGACGTGGTAAGCTAGATAGGCCATGGAAAGCAGGCAAAAGAGGATGAGCGCTAGGATCAAGCGGTGGAGACCTTGATGCCGGACAACTCGAGCCAACTTCCTTAATCCAGCCATGGCTGTCTGGTCCAGGTGGGATGGCAGGGACAAAGAGAGGGCCAAGACTCTCACTGAGAGAGGGGTAGAGGAAAAGAATGTCAGGAACTAGACAGGAGTGGAGTTGCCCTGCCAGGAAACAACCTTTAAATCTAGGTCACCATGATCCCCATAGCCTGCGACGAAGTCGCCACTGCTCTGACTTCTCAGTTCTTGTTTCGCACTCCTTTGTCCATAAAACAGCCCTACAGGTAAGCAGCTGGAGGCATCATGTGAAGAGAGGGCTCGTGTTCTTTCGAGCGTTACTCCTTCAGTCAAAAACTTTCTGGGGCATGCATCTGTTTGTACAAATGTGGTGTGAGAAAAGTCTTCTAGGAGAATAACCTGTTCATTCTGAAAGAGAAAAGGGGAAAGACAGAAACAAAGTAAAGTTTAGAAGGATCGAAAGAAGCCTGTATACCTTAATGATACTTAGATGAGACAATTTTACAACACCTACACTCTGGATAAGCATAACTTAATAATAATAAATTTAAGTTCTAGGAATATTCGCGGAAATGGTACAAACAGGGAATAAAACATTTTAGTTCAATTTTTACATCAATATTTGTAGGAAAATTAGATTGACCACCACTCAGAACAAGTGTGAGTGAAGACAAAACATACTGCAGCACTTGATCAGTGATACCTTATTTATTTGAATCCTACCAAAATGCAAACTCAAAATGAGCTCAGAATATGTCTATAGCTTGTTTAATTTGTAAAACCTTAAATATGCTTTAGTTTTCCACGTGCCGTTCTGTCTTGTGACGGAAATTTCATCATCTGCACAGTCTGCACGGACTGTCCACATACAGAAAAGTTTTTGTAGCCTCGCAAACCTGGAGTTGACTGTACTAAAGTGTATCACAAAGCAATCATAGCATTATGCGCCAAATGTGTCAAGAGTATACCTTTAAAAGGCTAGAATGTACCACTGTGCACGAGATGCAATGACACACAGAAATCAAAGCACACCCTAGCTTTAAGGATGTACAGATCCTTTGTACAGCTAGACTTCAAGAGTTTTCGTGTAATAATAAACACGTTGGAATCAAGGTGCGCTAATTCCTCACAGTGTTTTTTTTATTAATGTGCCTATGCTCTACTTCAATGGCTTTATAATGAAGTAAAACTGAAGTTCAGCACTTGTTTTGCAAAGAACCAAAATCCAATTAAGATAAATGAAAAATCAAGTGAGTAAATGATTCCAATATATCACAGTTTTTAAACGCAATACATGTAACATAAGTGTGTACGTAATTGTGTACGTAACTTGTTCATGTTTCCTACTGATTCCCACACCAAACAAGAAGAGTCACAAAATAATCGTGGGAATTTCAGAATGGAATCATGCTGCTATCTGAACTGTACTCTTTTAATCTCCCAGGAAAACACTTGGGCGAAGAGCTTCTCCCTGGGGTCAACATATTAAAGAAGGGGCCACTCAGTGCCTCCATAGAGAGTAATGAAGGTGAGCCATCTGCTGATTTTTCCATAAGATGACACACATAAACACATTTTCAATCACTCATACACATACACACACACAAACACACACCCCTGGCCCATTAACACTCAATGTACCCATCATCAAATCTACCCTAAAGTCTACATGAGACCTTTTCCCAGGGATCCAAAAATAACTCCACCCCATACCACCCCATAGTCATGCTCCCCTGATATAAGCTTTCAGGTGTGACTGGAAAATGTGTGCTAGTGTGGGTCAGTGTGCTATGTGTAGCCTATACGTAGCATGTGTATACAAAGTGGGCATTAAGTACTAAATGTCAGTGTGGTGGTCTGATTACTGCAAAAATATATTCTCTTAATCAGTATTTTGTATCGTTTTCCACTAAAAATATCTAAAACTCCTTAAAACAAGATAATAAGACTTCTTTTAAGACAATTTACTATATTGTATTATATAATTGTTATTATACGATATTGAATAGTTACTTTTCTTGTTTTAAACATGACTCTCATAATTTTTTTTTTTTTTAGATTTAAATACAAAACAATAAAAAGTTGAAATTAAGTAAGTAAATTTATCTTGTTTGAAGGATATTTTGATAGTTCTACAGGAAAAGAAGACAAAAAATGATTTTTGGCAGTGTTTATCATAAGTTGGTTTCTGTTCCAATGACATTTGATTACTCTTTATTATCTTAATGGAAGCCATGGACATTTTTGGTGGATCCAACTAATCAGACTGTACTGTAGATGAAGCAGAAACCTGAAGCCGTGAGAAATGTGAGTTCTAATTAAGTAGGCCCAGCAATGACCCAAACAAGTCCTGTTGCCTCTGGCATTATCACCTTTAACACTGCAGTATTTGCTAGCAGTCCTTTCATTCTCATAAGCCTAAAACACAAAAGTCATTTTGGGGCATCTGTATTCAAATGGCACAGGGAAATATCATTAAGTTTGACATACTGCATTAAGCTTCTATTAAGTTATGGTCTAAATTCTCTCACTGCTTTTATTGGTTAAAAGTGCAGAAAAAGCTGTGGATGTAAAGCCTTTTCTGCACCACAGATCCAGAGAGTTCCATTAATGATTAGTCTCTGAGAAAAAAAAAAAAAAAAAAACAGAATGGCAGAGCAAGAGGAATTTCAGAGATAACATATAAGCTGACTTAGCCATTTTATCTTACATTATACCATATAAATGGATATTTCCAGTTGCCAAGAATAACTCTGATACAGAATTTAGCAAAAGAAACCTAATACAGCAACAAAATGTACAATACTGGCTGTGCTTAAGTGCACAAAAATATTGCAATATTACTAAAGCCTTTGGTCATAATTCTGATCATGTAAAGGCCTTTTTGCACCAAACAGCGATTTCTCGCTGCGATTAATTTTTTAACCGAAACAATGGATTCCTAATGAGCCCTTCACACCTGGAACGAATATACGCACTGAATTGTGTGTCGACAAAGCAAAGCTTTTTTTACCGTGAGTGTGAGAGGAGAGAGTAGAGTTACAGAGCCAGTTAATGGATGGGGATTATTAGGAGGCCATGACTGAGAAGGGCCAATGGGAGAAATTTGGCTAGGACACAGGGTTACACTCCTACTCTTTACGAGAAGTGCCCTGAGATTTTTAATGACCACACAGAGTCAGGACCATGGTTTAACGTCTCATCCGAAGAATGGTGCCTTTTTACAGTATAGTGTCCCTGTCATTTTACTGGGGCATTAGGACCCATACAGACTGCAGTGTGAGCACCCCCTACTGGCATCCCTAACACGCAACATCACCATGGATTGTATTACGTTTGCGTATTCAGAACATTTCAGCATGGACTGTATGTTTTCACCTCAGATCAGCATGGATTGCTTGTGAACCAGTCAATACATGATTCAAGCTTTGCTAATGAACTGTTATTGAATGAGCATATTAAAGATGGGGCAGTTAAAATCTCTATTGGACCCGATGCAAAACCATAAGTAAGGAGTTTCATTCATGAATATTTCAAATTTCATGACTGTTTTTTTTAGTTAAGGTGCCACTTGCAATGTATTAGGTGTATGTTCTGTGTAAACCCTGAAATTTAATTTTATAATGTTGTAGAGCTTGTTATTCATTTTCTTCCAATTGAGTTTCAAATATGGCTGTATTGGAGGGGCTGCATGATTTTAGCCAATCATAACAGTGGGCGTTTACAATGAAGTCTTACAGGGCCAGAGAATTTAAAACTCAGCGATTCAGACAGAGGGCCAGAAACAGGGTTCAAAATTACTATATTATTAAATTACTTTTTGGTGCAAAAATAACTTTACTAACATTATAAGCGGACCTCAGGAAAGATAATAACATTATAAAAAAAGAGTATGTCATGACCCCTTTAATAAACAACTGTACAGATCTTAGTGTTTTTATTCACTAAATATTAATAAAATTAATGCTGTGCACCGTATGTCTTTGCATCAAAATGCCTTTGTATACCAAAAACATGGTATTGTATCCTCAAAATCATTATTTCTGTGCAATTGTTGATAGTCTTTAACAGCTGTCGTTGGGAAGTATTAAAATATCTAATTATAGGTCAGACTGAAGATGGTTTTGTTGGGTGAGGTGTATTCATTGCATTATATAGACCCGTTGAGCATTTAAATGCTGTCACGTTTAATTAGTAACATGTTTTGAGCAAATTTAGATACACATGCAATAAGATACAATCAGTATAGTTCAAATTGACAACATCAGTCATTATATGTGTGCATTACGCATTGATTTTAAACAAATGTACTTAACACAAGTACTGTACTGTATTTACAGAATGCCTGGCAGTGGCATGTAATCAGCATTGTTCCAAATGATAACATGTTTTAAATGCTAATATTATTTTTTACACTCAATTCTTTCTGATCACCCTTCAGACTGTGCACATGATAATACTGCTAGTCAACTCGTCCAGCAGATGAACTGAAATAATTCGTCAAGTGTCTCAAATGTTTTCTTTTTGGTTGAGCAAATCAACAACAAACTCTTCATCACTGTTGCAGCTTGTAGAGGAATCAGTTTTCTTTTTTCGATTTGCTTGTAAAGTACTTTTTCTTCTTCTCATCTATCATAGGCGGAGGGCAGACCAGCTGAAAGGTGTGTTTAGCCACCTACTGTACCAGGGTAAAATTGCTGGTCGATTAGCACCACCTATTTTAAAGGCATGAATGTGCTAACGGCGGTCATTCACATCGCTTTTTATGTGCAAGGACCATTTGTTGGCGATTCACCTCTCATAACTACATCGCCTTTGGTGTGAAAAGGCCTTAAGCATCCTTACCGCCATATCTAGTTTAAGCCATATTATGGTTTCAAGATACCTGAATAAGAAAGCTGGCATATGCCTGTATTAATCAGAAGTTTTGGTCATGTAAATTGAAAGCGTAAAGTAAATGTATTAATCTGATTACTACAACCAGGTTAAGACAATATTCCAGTTTGCAGATATCTGAATACGACAGCTGGCATATGCAGGTCATGTAAATTGTGAGCATCATTGTAACAGCATAAGGACGGGCAAGGAGGAGGCGGGAACCTGCTGAACAGTCAACATAAAGGTTTAATGATATATCTCAACTTAAAACAACATAAGACGCACGCGGCATGCTGGGGGTTTCCCCGGCTGATTAGCCCGATTCAGGCCGGGAAAACCCCCAGCATGACGCACTCCATTCCTGGAGGGGGGGGCGTTGTCCTTTCACCTTTTGGAGCCCTGGGAGAGACAAGGGGAGGGGAGGGCGCAATCGCCCGGTCCTCAACCGCTCCTCCGCCCACTGGCGGACACCAGCTCGCTCCTCCCCCAGCAGATGGCAGCGAGTCCTCCAGTCCCTGGCGGATGGAACCGATCCTCCCCTTCTTCGGCGGATGACAGCGGTTCCTCTGGCTCTCGGTGGCCGGCAGCGACTCCTCCGTTCCCAGGCAGACAGCCGTGGCTGCTCCCCTGGCGGATGGCAGTGGCAAGGACTCCGCGACAGCGCATCCCTCCTCCCTCCCAGGTTTTGGCACCAATGTAACACATAAAGGACGGGCAAGGAGGAGGCGAGAACTGGCTGAACAGTAAACGTATGGTTTAATATAAAACTCAACTTAAAACAACATAAAACATAAGACAAACAGATACACACAACGCGGCCACATGCGTCACTCTCTCTCGAACTGGCGCCTCCGGTTAGTCTTTATCCCCCTCCCGGCTGATTTGCCCGATTCAGGGCTGGCCATGTGTCCTCACGGGCCGGCCCCGCCCTCCTCCTCGTCACAGTTATGTAGAGTAAATGCTTGAACATTAACCAAGTTCAGCCAATATTCTGGTTTACAGCAGAACATTAGTTTATGTCTAGGCATCACAAAAATCGTTTTATACGATTTTTTATAAAAATAGAGTTTTATGAGAAACAGACAATTGTGAAAGTCCAGCTGTGTTGTCATTATTTCAGAGAATGTTTCTCCTGTTTTATTTTTTCTTCATACAGTATGTAATCTTTTGTTAAGCACATGGCATGGTCAAAGATGCTTTTCAAGAACATTTGATTTGAACAGAAGCAGTGCAGTCTGTGACCACAGCATGGAGTGAGAGCTTTACAGAGCAGCTCCACAGAGTCTAATGCAGAAGAGCAGAATGAGTTCAGCCTGAGGCGAGTCTGAGGGCCGCCAGCCTCATGACACACACAAGCTGATGACATTCTGCAATAGTCCTTAGAACACTTTCTTCCCACGACACTCAGAACACTTCAAGTGATTCCACAAACACATTCCTTTTGACTTTGGTGTACGGTTCCATTCCTTCCTCTGTGGAATCATTATGCTGGCCAACAGGGTTCTGTTCTTCCAGGCTAATGCAGTCAGGATTGTGTGCGTCTGGCCAAGAGAACAGCTTTATGGGACACTGTTCTTTATGACTGGAAGCCACCTGCTCTATGGAATGTCTTCTCAGCTTTATATAAAGACAGAGTGTCAGGTGCCCACTGGTTGAAAGATGATCCACAGGTAAAATAAGGACAAAGACTTCTGCAGAAGCCATTAGAGCTGTGATTCACGCTGTTGTGGCCTATAATTCATTTAACTGTTGAGACAAAGCCATTCATAAAAGCTTGAGACATGCTATGCACATAAGGTACAAAAGACTGTGCTTTTTTTTTTTTTTGTTTTTTTACGAAACTACATAATAAAAAATTAAGGTCAAATTTTATAAAGCAAGTTAATTCCTGTTAAATTCCAAGTTAAATACTGTAGATGTAGTCCCTGACATGTAAACTAAGATTAATAGTGTAATTAATATGTGTGCTGCACAGGAATATACACATTACCTTAGTGAACAGGTGGTGTGCATCATAGCTGTTATTATATTTTGTTATTACTGTATATGCTGGAAAGCTGTCTTGACCAAGCAGCCAGGACTGGAACTATTGGTTCTACTCACTACAAAACATGCATGTTTCATTTTACTTCTGGAGTTTTTCCCCCTTTTTTCATAGCATGTTGAAGAACATACAAGAAATAATAATAAGATGAGGGGAAGAGTCAGGAAATGTTGCAAGCCGGATTCAAACTAAGCTCAACCACAAGTCTAGTCTACACACTCAAGAAAAAAAAAGACCTTTTTATAGAGAGGAGAGAGAGATTGTAGATGTTAACGAACAATGAAGAAGTTTTATCTCCCATCTCTCTATCTTCTAAAAATAAAAGGCGCACAGAGATAACCGCTCTCATTAGCCAATTATAAATATTTTACAGCAGAAGATTACAGTTAAATAGTTCTCTATTAGTCTGGATATTCATCAATTGACTTCAAAAAGTGTGAGAGATTTAGCGAGAGAAAAGGTGTTACTGTGGAAGTGAGGAAGTTTAACTATAATTAGGTTGCTTAAGTAGCACCATCTCTCAAATGACAGATTGAGATAACACTCTGAAGTGTTTATGTTTAAGTCTTCAGAGACTCAATATGTGGCTGACAAAAGCTTGTTGAAAAAATAATAATAAGTCAGTAAATAACAAGTTAAGACTGAAAATGCATTTAAGGTAAACATGAAATAAAAATGTACCCTATATACAGTAGGTCCCAGTCTTATTGTGCATAATTTTGGAGAATGTTTTTCCAAAGAAAATATTTGTCTTCCAAATTTATCAATCAACAGGTAACAACATACTATGCCTCTGAAATGACTTTCCTTTTAGGCTGACATCACAAAACCCTCTTATTTTTAAACCCCTCCCCTCCAACCACCTGGCTCCATTCAGGTACGAACCTCACTTTTCGCAATCCAATCAATTCCAGATGGATTAAATCAAATGTAGATTAAATCTAAATTTTTTCTTGTTTAGTATCCCATTTCATCGTGACAAGCGATAAAAGCCATTTCAGTATCACTTTACAATAAGGTTATATTTGAAGAGATTAAAAACATTACTTGTCAACATTTCTTTCAACAAAGAATATTACCTTTAAAACACACATTCATCTTGGTTATTGTTCATATATTTTTAAATTAAAAGTTGTACACTTCAACATTAATGCATTATGATCTAACAAGAACTTAATGAACATTGCGTTCAAGATTAATAGAAGCAGTAAAAAATATTGTTCATTGTTAGTTCATGATATCTAATCCTTTAACTCATGTTAACAAATAGAATCTTACTGTAAAGTGTTAACTCTTTTTTTTTTTCCATGTAAATCTGAGTTTTTGTTCCAAGCGATGAGTGACATGGCATTTTGCCAATCACTTGGTTTCTATTTCCATTGTGTCCCTCTGGGTAGCTCGGCACACTGCAGAATCTCATTGGTCTAAAATCTTGCTATATATAACTGTACATTAAACATCAAATATCTTCTGATTGCTGGTGATTGTGTTTTATCGTGCAACATTTTCACTTTTAGTATGGATAAACTAAGTGCTTATTGCTGGAATCTTGTCACATTGTGCCTGATTAAGACACAGTGTCACTCTGTGAATCATTACAGAAGTAAAATGGGTTGTAAATGTAATGTCATGTTAACTTTAATTATCTTGAATTAACTTTAAGATTATCTTCACATGCTCAGTAATCTGGCTGTTACGAACTGTAAAAACCATCTTCTCGCACCTCAAAAGTCGATCTTCACCAATCCCCTGTCAAGAGTGTCTTTTCATCTGTGCCATCACCCCTTGGCTGTGCAGCTAATGCTGGCTTACACAGCCAATACACACATATTTAACATGATGAAGGGTTTCCTATTGAAATGACCAGCTGCAGAGAGGTGAAAGAAGGTGAAAGTAAATGCTAGTGAGACAGTGGAAGTGGGAGGAGAGGAGACTGTGAATATGTTTGGGTTTTCAGGTAAGGATGAGTATCAGCATGTCTGTACAGGGAAATATCACAGCTGGTTTGTACATGCTGTATACTTAGTTGAACCATTTTTAACATAACAGAGGAATGTTTTCTACTTGCCCCAAGAACACTTGGTGAAATAAAACCAAATACAGGCTCAAAAAACAACCATGACTGACTGTAACTGTGGACATTAGGGTTGTCATGATATGAAAATTAGTCGTTAGATTCGTTACCAATACCAGTGAGATTTCATGTTTCCTGATACCAATTTCAATAGCACAATATCCAAAACCCACTATCGGTCAACCTCTATTCACAATGTAATCCACATATTAATGCCGAACCGATTAGTACGGTAAAATCAGTTTTAGTTTCGTAAATTGCTTTTGTTTTTAATAAATCTTAAAAAATTAAATGACTGAACAAAAATCCTCCTCTAAATAAGAATAATTCACACCATCTTTTTCTGCAATTTGGACAAAACATACATTTCAGTTAAAATGTGTTTTTGTGTTTTATGACCTTTTAAGCACCTTTTTTATTTCACTCAGTAACAGACAAACAGTGAGTAAAACACAAAGAAAATCGTATCTATAAGCACGTTTTTTTTAAATGCATTTAAGCAAAATTATGTCAAAATGGTAAGATTATCCAAGTGATTATATTACTAATTACACTTTCAGTCATGTAATTTGTAATCAGTTTTGGATTGAAATTCAAAAGTAATCCACCCAGCACTGGCAACTGAATATTGTAAAAGGGCCTGTTATGATACTGCAAAACATAAAAATGGCACAGTTCAGCTATCAGCACCTGTCTAAGTTTATGGCAACTGACAATCCTGATAATGAATGAGTAAACTCATCTATGACTGTTGTTATTAAAACTATGGGTTATATGCTGTTAATAAAGTCAAATTATAACTTGTGTTTACAGCCTACAGACTTATAAATCCCTGACCTTATAGATATGTTTGCTCTTCCTGGTAACTGTCAACCCACCTTTTGGTTCCAGAACTATTTTTCACATTGTTTTTTTCTAAAGTGATTTCATAAAATACTTCATAAAAGCCATGAACCAAACCAACCAGTTTTGAGTTTGAAAACTGTTCAAAAAGACAAATGTTCTGAACATCTTTAATGAAGGAATGAACTGCAATCCCATGAAGCATTATGAATGACGTAATCGAATAAAAAATGATGAAAAAAATATAAAACTATTGATTTAATATTATAATTTGCATATACATTTTTAAATATATAAAATTCAATATATATAATTTTGCAAAAAATTTGAATACATGCAAATATATCAGTAATTTGAAAGTGTAGGGAGACCGACTCGATTGCGTCATTCACAGTGTGTCATGGGACTGGGTGGTAGCTGCAGAGCTCGTTTGGTGCACTTTGTTTGCCTTGATTCTTTGACTGGTGGATCGTTTCCCTTCAGGATCATGGGTAGTAAAGTTCTTCACCAATAATTCCACTATTAAACAATTGTTTTATTTGAAGATTAAATAGCACAGACAGATGGCTTCAACAGAATCATATACCATCAATGAACAACCTCGGAGCTCATGGTAGGTCTGTCTTTAAATAATTGAATGAATTTATTGTTAAAAATCGATTCCTTTATGGAGAAAATGAATGGGATTTTTACATCCAGAACAAGACTGCTGCACTCTTTAGGGGCAAATTAATATTTCCGTCATGGCTGACTTGACAGCACTAACAGCACTATAGAATTAATATAAAGGGACCTAACTGAGTCCTTGCTATTGATACAGCCAACTTGTTTAGCTGATATTATTATATGTGTAGGCGATTTTTAAGATTTTAGTATCAACTTGGTACCAAAGTAAAGGTGCTTTTGACATCCCTAATGGACCCAACCACACAGCACACTACCCATTATGTTCAGGAAAAATCCTGTTTCCACATGGCTAGACTCTTGGTTTTTTGCAGGGAATGGATCTCTGAAGGGAACCATTTCATATTTGTGCGAAACTTTGAAGACAAATTAATACTAGTTCAGGCATGATGAAGGGCAGCTTCCCTGGGATCTTTTGGCAGTTAGTATTGCCTATGCCAGAACAAGACAGTGGTGGACATGTAGCCTAGGTTACAGATATTTCAAATGCAACCTTTTTATGGTTCTACACCGGAATCATGGCTTGCAATAGTGTTCTCTGTGGTGCTGCTGAATTAACAGTACCACAGCAAAAGATACATATTGCATGACTAGTGTAGTCCGATTCAGCAGGGGATTCCCCCGCTGCAAAAATCTGAATTTAGTAGTTAACACTGGCTTGCAATGATTGCCCTTGTCCATGCCCTGATCCAACTGTCAGTCAAAGAGAGATGACCACAGTGGTGTACACACACCCTAAACGCCTGTCAAATCCATTTTGGAAAACACTCCTTCAGACATCACAAAAACACAAACAGCTATTAGAGCTGTCAGCTCCCATTCACAGCCGGTTTGACTGACAATTTCTCTGCCCCTTCTCTTGACAGTCTCTCATAAACACAACAGATTAATGCAGACAAACAAAAGACAAGCGTAGCAGGTAATCATTCCATCACAGGAATATAAATCAAGCTCCACACAGCATTAAAATCCAAAATCGATTTCAATCTTCTTGCTTCAGCGTCTCTTCCTCTTTTATCTCTGAGATATTGTATTAAAAGATGTCTTTATCCAAGGTTGGATGCTAACAGTCTCCCAGCAGTTCAGGTTGGGACTCTCAGGGAGGACATGGATATGGACTGAAGAACAGTTATCCCTTTATAGCCGAGTTCAAGTTAGGAAATTCTATTAGCTAGAATGGCTTGAGTTTTCTGATTTATAGAGTGACATGTCCACCTCACAGCCAGGGGGAGCTGTTAGAAACAACCAGTCAATCAGTTTAAGCTATCGACCCAATGCAATCAGACTTAATGATTTAGAGAGAGGGGGAGAAAGGGAAAGGAGAAGGCAAAACACATATAAAGAGTAGATAAAAAGAGGACAGAGACAGACTACTGCTGCGTCCGATTATCCATACTTCCCTACAAAATACAGTGGTATGCCAAAAACAGTATGCCAATGTAGTATGTGACTCCAAATCCTCAATATGGTACATACTTAGCAGTAAGCGAGAAATACCTGGATGACCTATTTTACGATCCCATAATCCTTAGGGAGCTAAGGAGACATCACATTAAAAACGCTGGATTTAAAACAACGGTGGTGAACCGTGAGTCAGATGGCTCTTTTCAACTGTAATTGATATATATAGCAAGAAATTTGATCTTTGTGCTTCAATGGTGCTTGTTTAACAAAACCAGAATAGATTATTTTCGCGGTTGTTGTTATTTCACCATATATTCAGGTTACGGGACAAAACCCACATCCCTGGATGAAGTACGTCCGAAATCTATTTATACTACTTGCATGCACCTAGAACTTACTGTTTTGCCAGCCGAGAAGTGCGTCCTTCATCAAATACCGTACAGTACGTGATTTCGGATGCAGGGTATAGCTCTGTTCCAAAATCTTGTGAGTTGCCTACCTAGACAGCATTTGCCTAGAACTTGCATGCTGCCTTCTAAGATACCTTCATTAGGCCAAATTCTAAGGCAGCATCGTATACTGTGCTTTGTGAAGATGGCAATCCAAGAATGCACTGTTGACTCAGTGAAAAAAATCCATCCAATTTGATGTATAAGAGACATGTTTATAAATATACATCATTCAAAACAAAAAAAGTATAAAAATTCTGACAATTTAATTTCACGTGTTATGCATTTTTGTACTTATAAGAGTATCGAGTCATTAACTTAGCAACATGCTAACGTCAAACCAAAGTCTTTCTAGGCAAGTTAGGTAACTCCACTGCCATCTTCGGAATGCTCCCGGGATGCTATTTTCTATGTAAACAAGCGGCTTACAAGTGCAGCTCCTATTTACTTGAACAGGGAAAGACCAAAACAGTTGGTCAAGATTACGATCAAAGAACATATTTCAAAATCTGACAACAGAAATGGTATCATAAATTGTGCTTCTTTACCTCAGATTATGCTAAAAACAAAATTTTCCTGGCTTGTATAGCTAATGCGCATGTGCTTTCTCGATTGACAGGCGATGTCTGTATCTAAAAGGTGATTGGCTCTTTTACCTTCCTTTCTATATCTGTTCAATGTTAGGCATTCCAATTTCTCCCATTCATTTTAACAGAAGTGGTCCATCTCTGCTAAATAATTTCTGGTCAAACTCTATTAAAAAGAGGTTCTATTTCACTTAGGAATGCTAGCTTAGAAGGCAGCTACCTATGCAGACAATAGGTTTTGGAACACGGTCCAAGCGAATTGTCTACCTACTAGCATTGAAAAGAAATTCCGTGTTCAATACAAGTTAAGCTAAATTGACAGCATTTGTCACATAATGTTGTTTACAGCAAAAAATAATTTTGACTCGTCCCTCCTAACACACATATTGTTTATGCCTAGTGGCTATACTTTTGAAAAAGTGAGTACTGTAACGTTTACGGACTGGCCCAATTCACTTAAATTGTAAGTGCCTCGCTGTAACCCAGATGTTGTCTTAACATTAATGTAATCAACATTATGCCACAAATGCTGTCAATTGAGCTTAACTTGTTTAGAATCTGGACTTTTTCTTTAAAAGCAACATAGGTGTGCTCCTAACACAAAGGTTACCACTATTTGTATGTGCTATGTATTTTTTGTGCTGTCAGTATCATGTTGTTAGCTTAGCAACATGCTAATAAATGTCCAATGTAGGCAGTAGACAGTGAGGCAGCTCTCTAGATTTTGAAGCAGAGCTTGAATGAAGACAGAAAACTAAGGAAAATGAGATAAACACAACATAATAACTATTAGCTGCTCTGGTTTGTGTGTTTATGCCTAGGGCTAGATAACATCTCACAGTTATCTGCGTGAAGAAGTCCCACACTGTTTACAGGCTTGAGTTAATCCAATTCTGAATAAATATTAAACTTAATCATGTCATGATGACATTACATTGTTCATCCAGTCCATATGAAAGTTTTGATTGTAGAGTTAAAGAAAATTAATTGAGCGAAAGAATGAGAAAAGGAGTAAAAAACAGAGTTTTGTGTCCAGCGAAGAGGCCTTTTCCATTCTTAACAGACAGCAACACTGGGCACCCAGACTTTGTCTCAGTGAGAAGAACAAATGCTAATACAAAAGTAATTCTCTGTGGTCAAATGCCATAAATACTTTGCCAAGCGACAAAAGAAGCTGGACAGTTTGATGAAAGAAAAAAAGGAAATTAAAGTATACAGTTCATAAATCCTCTATGGCAACAGACATATTACAAAAGATAAAGCACAGATGGACCGCTAGCGAATTTGCATTGTAAATCAAAGATTTACAGCTACTTGTAAATCTCTTCAGTGCAGGACACAAATTATGAGGGGTCTGATTTAAGACCCTCTAATTAAGGCCTGAACCTCCCAAAGGAAAACAACATAAACAAGTACATATTCCTTTTACATAATATATAGGAATACGTGTCAATGGGCTTTTCAAATGTTTCAGTAACCACAATCGTTAATTTTACAAGATTACATATTAGTCAGGGTGCAAAAGATGCTTGCGAACAGAAATCCTGTTCGCTTTAGGAGGTATCTTGTATGGCAACAGCAGGGGTTATTGTTTTGTGTAAAAGTCTTTAAGATAGTTGACTTTGGCTAACTGTTCTAGGTTTGCCAAGAGAACATTTGGATTATTTAAGATGAACCTCAACAGTGTGTGCCATGAAAATGTCCAATCCTAATTTTCTTTTGGATCTGAAGTGCTTTTTCTCAGGAAGCGGTTAACATTTCTGTAACACTGTTCAGTGGAAAGGAGAACAGGGAAGCAAAGTTTCCAGGTTCAGGTAAGCGTTTAATTTGGCCAACTTGATGCTTACAACTTCACAAACTCATTAGCTTCACATGCACATAGTAAATTAAACACTTTAATTTCACAAAACACAACAGCTTCTGTAGCAGCGTGGCCTCCCTTGTGCCAGTCTCTCCCTCTGTTGCTGGTGGTGTGGCTGTTTATATGCCGCTCTCCCCCTGCTCACTGGAATTAGAGACAGGTGTTAAACATAATCTAGCTCAGGTGCAAGCACAATTACCGCTTTCTCCCTCTCCGGACGGATGCTTGAACACGCCCCCACTGCCACATATCCCCACCGCCCGACTCAGGCCGGGGAGGCATCCGGCCTGCCTACCACCCCCCCCCCCCCCCATTTCTGGAAAGGAAGTCGGCGACAGCCATCTGCGCCCCCGGTCTTTGGACCACCTTGAACTTAAACGGCTGAAGAGCCAGATACCAACAGGTGATCCGTGCGTTGGTGTCTTTCATGCGGTGGAGCCATTGGAGTGGGGCGTGATCCGAACAGAGGGAGAAGGCCCGCCCCAACAGGTAGTATCGGAGAGTGAGGACCGCCCACTTGATGGTGAGACACTCCTTTTCCACGGTGCTGTACTTAGTCTCTCTCAACGAGAGCTTACGCTAATGTACAGCACCGGGCGCTCCTCCCCCCTCCACCACCTGCGAGAGTACGGCCCCCAGCCCCCTGTCTGAAGTGTCCATCTGTAAGACAAAAGGGAGAGAGAAATCAGGTGAATGTAAAAGTGCCCCCCCCCGCAAAGTGCGGCTTTAGCTTGCGTGAACGCTTGCTGACACTGCTCTGTCCACTGGCCTGGGTCTGGAGCTCCCTTTTTAGTGAGATCAGTCAGCGGGCTGGTGACGTCTGAATAGTTAGGTACGAATCTTCTATAATAGCCAGCCAGCCCCAGGAACTGATTCACCCCCTTTTTGGTCTTGGGCCTCGGGCAGGTCGCAATCGCCGCTGTATTATCAATTTGGGGACGCACCTGCCCGTGGCCCAAGCGAAACCCCAGATACCGTACCTCCACTCGCCCAATCGCGCGCTTCTTTGGGTTTGCTATGAGTCCCGCTTGGCACAGCGATCTCAGAACCGCCCTCAGATGTTGCATGTGCCGCTGCCAATCATTGCTGTAAATGATGATGTCATCTAAATAGGCAGCGGTGTAAGCTGAATGCGGTTTGAGGATTCGGTCCATGAGATGCTGAAACGTAGCTGGGGCCCCAAACAAACCGAACGGATGTATCACAAACTGGTGTAATCCAAACGGTGTGGAGAAGGCGTTTTTTTCATGGGAAATTGGTGTAAAGGGGATCTGCCAATAACCCTTCGTAAAATCCAATGTTGAATAAAATCGAGCAGTGCCCAACCGATCGAGCAACTCATCAACGCGAGGCACTGGATACGCGTCAAATTTAGACACCACGTTGACTTTCCTATAATCCACACAGAACCGTACAGACCCGTCGCTCTTAGGCACTAGAACAACTGGGCTGGACCAATCGCTGTGGGATTCTTCTATTACCCCCATATCGAGCATTGCGTCCAATTCTTCCCAAACGATTTTCTTTTTGTGTTCGGGTAATCGGTAGGGGCGGCTATGTACCACGACCCCCGGCTTGGTCTTGATGTGGTGTTGAATGAGGTTTGTACGACCCGGTAGAGGGGAGAACACATCCGCAAACTCCTGTTGCAACCTGGCAACCTCGGCGAGTTGACTCGGTGAGAGGTGGTTTCCGCAAGTGACTGGGGTGAACTGTTTATGTTTTGAATTCACCTCGGGTCCGAGCTCCGCCCTCTCCGGAACTACCATAGCCAACGTTACAGGGACCGCCTCCCTCCACAATTTCAGGAGGTTGAGGTGGTATATTTGACGTGTGCCCCCTCTATCGGTTCGTTTAACCTCATAATTGAGATCCCCCACTCATCGTGTGACCTCAAAGGGCCCTTGCCACTTGGCGAGTAATTTAGAGCTCGATGTGGGAAGTAATACAAGGACTTTTTCAGGTCATCATAGGCCAGGAGATTAGTCGCCAGCAACTGTTGGGCGGCAAGCTGAGCTTCCCCAGACAGCAAGGGGAGGAGTCTGGCCACCCACTGATCACATGACCAGCCCCAGATTTCCACAGTGCTCTCGAACAAATCGAGGAAAGCCTCGGCATCGTCGTCAGCTCCAATCTTCAGGAGTGTGGGGGGAGGCAGTTGGCTGCGGGGGTCCGGGGTTATGGCTCTCTTTTCTCCTGGCCAAGGAGGCT
Source organism: Myxocyprinus asiaticus (assembly GCF_019703515.2). Taxonomy (NCBI): domain Eukaryota; kingdom Metazoa; phylum Chordata; class Actinopteri; order Cypriniformes; family Catostomidae; genus Myxocyprinus; species Myxocyprinus asiaticus. The sequence continues at coordinate 10,707,987 of NC_059379.1, forward strand.
CCGGATTGCGAGCCGGTCCTCTGCTTGAGCCCGTAGGATCTCAAAGAAGCGCTGTTCCTGGTCTTGTCGTAGCTCAAGCATCGATTGCTTGTGGGATTGTTGCATGCTGGCGTGGGACTGGAGGATCTCGGCCACCTGGGAGGACTCCATAGGGTGTACTTCAGTTTTAATTCCTGGGTTTCTGCACCAGTGTAACACTGTTCAGTGGAAAGGAGAACAGGGAAGCAAGGTTTCCAGGTTCAGGTAAGCATTTAATTTGGCCACCTTGATGCTTACAACTTCACAAACTCATTAGCTTCACATGCACATAGTAACTTAAACACTTTAATTTCACAAAACACAACAGCTTCTGTAGCAGCGTGGCCTTCCTTCTACCAGTCTCTTCCTCTGTTGCTGGTGGCGTGGCTGTTTATATGCCGCTCTCCCCCGGCTCACTGGAATTAGAGACAGGTGTTAAACATAATCTAGCTCAGGTGCAAGCGCCCTTTCTCTCTCTCTGGACGGATGCTTGAACATGCCCCCGCTGCCACAGTTTCAAATGTCAAGAGTCTGTGGTGATGTGAGCAACCCTGAGCACAAGGTCATAAAACATTCAAAAGGCATTTCTTCAGAGCCTTTCTTTCTACAAAATCCCTCAACCACCTCTAAAAGCCCAAAGCTAAGAGCTGTACCTCTGAGAGCAGAAAATGATATACTCTCACCAGCCATTCAAATGTTATCTGTGATTAAACCTTTAGAGGTGGCAAGTGCTATCTTCACATCCTTTTGAATGCACTTACAATAAAAAGTCTATAAAAGAACAAAAGCGAGCATGCACACCAAAAACAGCAAGACATCAATGAGTTAAAATTACTTTTAATGGCAGCCATTTCAAAACTTCCTTTGAGACTTTCAAATCAACCACCATGGGCACATACACTGGAGATTTGGAAAGTTAACTTTTTTCCCCCTGAAATGGCTGGAATATATGATAAGATCATGCAGCCATAGGCTGTTTTTCTCTGTCCCTCCAGGCATCAAGGCCTTTGTTCAGGGAAATTGATTTCCAGAAAAAGACAGAAGAATGGCCAGACAGTGGCGTTCTCCTGCATGCTAAACAATAAGAATTGCTCAGGTCAGACAGGTGTTGGTGCTTCTCTAAGGGTCAGACAGCCAATCATAGGTTAGACAGCTGGGAAGTGCAGATCAATCAGTGCAGTCTTCATGAGGACTGATGAACTGTAACAATGTTCCTAGGAAAATCTGTTTGCATACAAAATGCTAGTGTACACCAAAGAAACACATTAAAATCTACTGTATGTCTTTGCATAATATTACAAAATATCAAACCACATGGCATTTATTTAAGGAAATATTGCACAAACACACTTCTCAAGCAAAATATTTCACACAAAAAAGTTTCAAATGATAAAAAACAAGCAATTGAAATGAATGGCAAAAAACAATGAGAAGTTAGTTTAAGAGTGACAATTTTAAGTGACTTAAGTGTCCAAATAATTTTTGGGCCATTTACATAAACATTTCAAATGTCTTATGAACTAGATGACAAGAATTTCACTTCTCTAATATGCCAAGTGTCATGCTGTTCCTCAAATAAGCTGCGCCACTGTACATTGTTGCTTATAGTGCAACTCATCTGTAATTTGACATCCTGGTCTCTACGCAATTGACGAAAGCTCAAAAGCACTTCGGGGTACTTCGGTGCCAGTTCATATCAGGTATTTTTCAACAGCCAACCCTCCCAGAGAAATCTGCTCAACAGTATCTACCTGCAAAATATGGCCCTTTCTGAACACATTTATTACAGCTAATTTCTGAAATACAGTACCATGTATTAAATAGACAGCCTTTACGTCCACAGGCAGTTGCAGGGGTTTTATATCCAGCTATTGCAAAATGCTGCTCTTTTGCAGAAAAATAGACAGATGAGATCAAGTAAAAGAATCTCTGCTGTCAATGTAAAGGATAATCCTTAATTACTTGCCTGCGAAACAAAGTGTCAGCGTGAGTTTGGGCAAAAGACTCCTGCAGTGGTGATATGGGACTTTAGCCAGACACTGTCAATTAAAATGCCTGGACAAGTAAGAGACAGGCTCCTGGAGAGGGATCCAGAAGAAGGATTTGATATCTACCCAAGCTGTATTTCCATTCGCAGAAACCCACTGCTCACATGTCAAAGGGAATGATGAAACCCAAGAGCTACTAATCTTATGAACTTAAGCTGCCATTCCATTTCATATCTGGCTGTTTCTTTAAACACAGAGGACAAACCTATGACCTCAAGTGGCAGACAAGCCATAAAAATGTGACTGATGTGCACTATATTCACAATATAAGAACTCTGTTTTAAGCAGAGAGTCAAATGTTTATGTTCATCCAGTACATGTGATACATGTTTGGTTCTGAAATGTAATTAGATGAGCTGTATTCAATGTTGTAATATCAGAAATACTGTATGCGCACCTATGAGCGTAGATGAACTGAATTTATATTAATGCGGCAAGTCTACATTATCAAATTATTTAATGAACTTGCCGTCTTATTATATTACTTTTGCCGCCATTTTATACAAGCAATAAGTAGCTAGAAAGGAAGGACCAATCACAATTTAGTATGCAAATAAATGCAGAAAATAATGGACTTTCTTTCTTCCATGGAAATCAAAAGGAGATGCAAGGCAGAATTACAGCCTAGTAGCCTCGTCCTTTTTCCTATACAATGAAAGTGAATGGTGACTGAGGCTAAAATTGTGCCAGACATCTCCTTTTGTGTGGAAGAAAGTCAAACGAGTTTGAAAAGTGAGAGTGAGTAAATGATTACATAATTAAATATTTATGTGAACTATGCCTTTAAGTGGTTTGAGCTGAATTAATTCCAGTTTTGGAGAAGAATAAGAATTTCAACAAATGTTCTTTTGCAAGCACTATATGAATCTGATCTCAGACCGTTTGCACAGCCAAAACACTAGCACCACCAACACCTGCACTCCCAGTTAGATGCAGTGTGACCGCTTTCATTTTCGCATAACTCCTCTGGCAAATGTCAACCTCTGTATACCCACATCACAGCACTGGATGACAAAAAAGACACTGGCAACTTCTTGAAGAAGCCATGAGAGATGACAGAATGAAGAGCAGACACTACCAAAATGCTGACATCTCCAATCTGTGAAGAGACAGCACAGGGTAACTTGTAGGTTAAGAAACTTGCAACCACTTGCTGTATAGAAGGTGGACGGCAACAGATTCCAAACAAACAAACTAGGAGGGTATCTCTCTTACTGTTCTCAGAGTTTGTCAACATTAAGTAATAAGTACAGAATAAAATCAATTGATAGGGCACTTTATTAGTGGCCTGGCCTTGACTCTGGAAGTATTTTCCCAGTCGTTTTCTCCAAAGGGATTTAAAAAAAATTCTAAGAGTTCTAAGCTTTGAACCAAACCATCCAGCTCCAGGATGAATCACATATGATTTTACATTTTCTTTTATGAAGGAATGAACAACAATCCTATGAAGCATTGCGAATGACGTAATTGAATTAGCGTAAATATAAAACTATTGACTAAGTAATTTAATATAAGTATAAAATAGCATATTTGAAGTTTATTGCAAAATATTAAGTTATATACAAAAATATAAGTAGTTTGAGAGTGTAGGGAGATTGACTCATTTATGTCATTTGCAGCGCTTCATGAAAGTGGGCAAATAGGATTTTCTCGAACTGGAATGTTGTAATCTATAGCAACACAATAAGACTGAACTCAAAGGTCAAAGATCATTATCAATCCTATGATAATCCTGGAATAGCTAATTTGCTTCTCTGTCTCTTAGCTAGGTCAGTTATGAACGTGATTCCATTTTCTGGCCTTGTTTTGTAAATTAATTTGTATATACCATACACCCACAAAATAAATGCTTCAGTAACACTTTATCTTTCTACATGAACTTTCTAGTTAAGTCTGTTGACAAACTGCACCTTCACCCCAGATCAAAACAACAAAATACACCCCACCTCCATCAACCTCTACAACAATCCCCAGCGTTTGGAGGGTGTTTATTAACACAAGCACATAGAGTACGGTGTAAAAGACCACATAAATCTGTCCGCCTATTTCTGTCCAATTCCTATCCAAACACGGGATCAATGCAGTATGGATCTCTCGCTCTGCCTTTGGCCCACTTCTGCAGAAAGGGCTGTTTTTTAAATTATGGATAATATCATTAATGTGACATTTTTGGCATAAATTTTATTTAGTGGTGTTTGAAAAAGCAATACTACATTTATTTCTCAAACTATGGGTAAGGGGTTCATTCTATTACTTTTCTAAATGATAGGACATACAATAAAACATGCTAAAAAATTCATCCTTGTATTGAAGGGCCCTGTTCCATATCTAGAGACAAAAATATCAGATACTTGGGGGTCGGCCAGTAAGCAACACCCTACATTTGCAAACACCCAGAACACTCTAGCAACACCCTAGCAATGCCCTAGTAACCAGTCAGAGCACCCTAGAAACCATATAGCAGCGCCTTGGCAACCTAACAGTACACTTCAGAACTGTGGCAGTGAGATTTGCAATGGCAAGCGCCACTCACATTTTTTAAAAATTTAAAAATCATCTATTGTGGAATAAATGTGGTGAGACATAAGATTTCAAATACTCATTTAGAAGCACATTTTCACCATAGACTAAAGAAATAAAAAGTAACATAACACCCTTTACAGGATACGACAAGATCCTTTAGTCCATCTACAAACAATGTAAGTTGCATGTTACAAACATGATGTCACCTCATCCAAATGCTGAATGCTTAAATACTTTTTGAAAATGGAAATTATTGATTTGTGTAATTATATCGGACAGGAACCAATCTATATTTTACAGTCTTGGGGGATTTGTGTGGGGTTACAAACACATTACTGGAGTCATGGGAACAAGTGTTAAGTCTGTCGCCATGACAACGCAAAATAGCACTTCAGCACCATGATTGAATGAATGCAACATCTTTAAGGCAAATTCTGTCATTTTGCTCAAAGGAAAGTCGTACAGTTTCAGCTTAACCAATCTGGAATACACACATTAAATTCCCTTTCATATTTTATCGTTTTTTTCATTGGGATTCAGTCATTTGTGACAAATTATCCCAGACAGATTTGGAGACCACCAAATCCTTAGAAAAATATCCAAAATATGATACTACGATTTCAAAAGCGAAGCTGTTGAAATGGCGTACTGACTGGCACACAGGGGTGTAAAGTAACGAATTACAAATACTCATGTTACTGTAATTAAGTAGTTTTTCCCCAGGAATTGTACTTTTTTAAGTAGTTTAAAAATGGTATACTTTTATTTTTACTTGAGTACATTTTAAGTGATATAACTGTACTTTTACTGTGCTATTCTATCACTCCAGTCACAGTCAATCACACAAAAACTTGGATGGCAGCTGTATAGATCGGGCTCCAATTGTTATGGATATGGAGGATGCCTCAAGCACAGTTCAACACCTGAACATCACTGCCGCACCTGAAAGGGCTTCTCGAAAGGCCAATTGCTTGATAGTGTCATGTGAGTTTAGCTTGCTCAAGCATTAATCCTGCCTCTAATTTGAAGAAACATATCGAGGTAAATTTCATACTTCTGCTTACAACATTCTATGTGTCTATAATGTAGCCTGTAATTTATCTATTTATCACTGAGATTATTAGGTTGCTGTGAGAGATTAATGCAATGTTATCAATTGGGTAAAACAATCTCGATGTTTATCTGGAAAAAAAAATATGTTGTCCTCGATCAAACTTTTGAGTAATTTTCTATACTTAGCCTATGTTCTACATCTAGACCAGGGGTGTTCATTACATCAATCGCGATAGCAAGACAACCACTGGTTGGTTGATCTAGATCAAATATAAAACATTGACTTTTTTTTCCTGGCGTCTGTAGCAGCACGCTGTTTATTGACAGCTGGCTAATGTTCGTGTAATGTTTTCATAATTCCGCCAATGTCCGTCTTGGTGAGGCATTAATGTAAACACAGTCGGTTTTGTCTAAAGTGAATGTAAACAGTGGGACAAAAAGCGTATTTTTACCAAAAGGTCGGACTTAAAGTGTAACCAAATAGACCACAGTCTAGTACAGGGGTCGACAACCTTTTTGACATGGAGTGCCATTTTTTATTTTCCTGGTCAATGGCTGTGTTTTCATTTCATTTCAAATTATATTTTCAGAATAACAGTTTAAGTGAAAATTTGTGCAAAACCCGATGATTATGATATAATCATGATCCTGCATGTGAATTTTCACAAAGCAGCTTTTGAAAGTTCTATAATGAACCTGTCCTTTTGTACAAAATGAGTTAACACAGTTAATGTCAAAATTTGCTTATTTGATTACTGATCACGAAATTGTGTGGAATCTTAAATATTTCTTATATTATGAATGTTTATTTTTCAAAATCACACAGTGGGGTAATCATAGCACGCAAGCAACAGCGAGAGAGGAGCAGGCTATTTTATTTATATTAAGTTTTGACACCTGCATTCCAATCTACATCTTGATGTAATCCTTCCTCATGATCACACAGCGTGTTTTTATCAGCTGAATGGGAGACTAAACACTTTTAAAGTGTGACGAGACTCGCGCTGCGTGTGCAAGCCATTCGCGCATCACAAGCCGATCAACTATTTAGCCCTTTTCGGTGAATCGTACCTGCAAAATCCTAAAACTTTATTTCCAGGTTTAATTTAGATTTTGAATAGACTCTTTTTTGAATAGATTTTTGAACCCCACGATGTGGGTTTATATTTTCTCTTTTATCGTTTAATGTAATTCTGAGTGTGACCATGGTTTAAGGAGGGTGTACCTGTATGCTGGGTTGGAAACCTCAAAGATTAGTATGGGTCGCTCTTGGGAGTCCCAAACACCTCTAATCTTTGAGAAAAAGCCAATGAGAATTGGCGAGTGGAATTTGCATGCCACTCCCCCGGACATACGGGTATAAAAGGAGCTGGCTCGCAACCACTCATTCAGATTTTTTCTACGGAGCCGAGCGGTTGTGTGTCAGCGAGCTAAATTCCACTGCCGGTCCATTCATCTCAGAAAGAAGCATATGCTGTTGGATATACGGCGCATTTCAGCAGCTTTCTCTCCTTCTGCACACTTAGTGCAGACTATGCCCCTGAGCACTTCAACAGCGCTACTGAGAGAGTATATATTTCTGCAAAGAGTATATTTTCCTCTATCAGAGCAACACATTGACGTGAATGTCTTTTTAAAGACGCGTCTTTTTAAAGATGTCTTTCTGTCTTTGTGTGATTCCTGGATGTGGTTGTTATCTCTCCGCCTCCGATGGCCACGGGCGCTGCCTCACGTGCCTGGGCCGCGCTTACACTGAGGCAGCGTTTGTGGATGGTTCGTGTTCTCATTGTGAGAACATGACCATGGCAACGTTGCGGTCGTGGCTTTCCTTCCTCCGAGGGAAAGCCACTCCAGCCACCCCCCACGCTGTGCCTTCTACCTACGGGTATGAGGCCGGCCCGGCTGGTGCTGGAAGCAATTTGGGGGGCGCGGTCTCACCAGGTAATTCCCCGTGGACCTCCCGTTCCCCAGCACGCTCGTCTGCCCCCGTCGAGTTCCGAGATGAGACCAGCTCGCCTCACGGCCAGCCTAATATCTCTCTCGGGGCTTGTGAGCAGGATGAGCCCTCGATCGCTGCATCGGAGAGCGCACTGGCGATGTCGGATGCCAAGAACTCGACTGGGCTGCCACCTTTGGGTCTGCCCGCCCAGTCTGAGGCCGACGCAGACCGGACCGCCATGCTTGCCCGGGCCACTGCGAGTATCGGGTTGGACTGGAATCCTCCACCCTCCCCTGAGCCCTCGCAGCTAGATGACTGGTTCCTGGGCACGGGACACTGCTCACAGCTGTGCCCCCCCTGGTCCCCTTCTTCCCGGAAGTGCACGACGAGCTGACGAGGTCCTGGAGGGCACCTTTTTCTGCCTGAACTCAACTTCCCGGCTCGTCCGCTCTCACTACCCTCAACGGCGGGGTGGCCCACGGGTACGCGGAGATCCCTCAGGTGGATAAAGCAGCTGCGGTGCATTTCTGCCCGCAAAACGCCGCCACCTGGCGGGATCATCCGGTGCTCCCCTCCAGGGCCTGTAGGTCTATGCAGCTTACATCCAAGTCGCATGCCACAACTCGTCTGCCTGAGGTCGCTGCAGACCACTCACATCACAGGCGCCCCGAACCGTACAGCAGACACGCTTTCGCGGCAGGTGATGCTCAGGGAAGAGTCGAAACTCCAACCCCAGGTGGGCCAGCTGTTTTGGAGTCGATTTGGCAAAGCACAGGTAGACCTGTTTGCTTCCTGGGAATCCTCCCACTGCCGCTCTGGAATTCTCCGACGGGGGCTCCCTTCGGCACAGATGCGCTGGCACACAGCTGGCCCCGGAGGCTGCGCAAATGTGCGACCCCGCAGTGAGCCGGCTTGCACAGACTTTGTGCAAGGTCAGGGAGGACGAGGAACAGGTCACCCTCGTGGTGCCGTACTGGCACGCTCCTCACAACAACGCCTCACGACGGCCCCTGGATGGGACGTGGAAGATTTAAGTGGCTTACCACTGGCAGTGGTAGACACGGTCACTCAGGACAAGGCTCCCTCTATGAGGCAGCTATTTTGCCCTGAAGTGACGATCGTTCGCAAATTGGTGTTCTTCCCGAGGCGAAGGCCCCCAGAGATGCGCAGTCGGTCAGTGCTTCCCTTCCTGCAGGAGAGGCTGCAGGGGCAGCTGTCCCCCTCCACCTTGAAGGTAATAGTGGCGCACCACGACGCGGCAGACGGTAAGTCCTTGGGGAAGCACGACCTGATTATCAGGTTCCTGAAAAGCGCCAGGAGGTGGAATCCTCCTAGGCTACGCCTCTTTCCCTCAGAATCTCTCCGTGGTCCTTTTGGGCCTTCGGAGAGCCCCGTTTGAGCCCCTACAGCCAGTTGAGCTGAAAGCTCCCTTTTTGAAGACGGCCCTCCTGACTGCACTCACGAAATCCATCAAGAGGGTTCGGGACCTGCAGGCATCCTCTGGCAGCGACACCTGCATGGAGTCCAGTCCAGAGTGTTCTCACGTGGTCTTGAGACCCCGACCGGGCTATATGCCCAAGGTTCCCACGACCCCTTTAGGGGTCAGGTGGTGAGCCTGCAAGCGAACGAATTCGTAGCCGATCCAGTACGTGTGCTAATATGCCCTGTACTGGGGTAGGTGCTACACAGGTGTCGGTTACTCCGGTAGCCCCCTGTGATGTATTTTCCGCAGTACGGTCTCCCTGTCCGCAGACCCGCGTCTCCCTTGGGCAGAGCTCTCTCTACCACTGCGCCTCTTCCATGTGCGGCTGGTCAGCCCATGTGACATATTGCCACATGTTACCACCCCTTCAGGCAGGATGTGGTCTCCGCGGGGTCTTTTCCCCCTGAAAGAATAGGAAAGGAAAAGAACACCTTCCCCAGCACGTGTAATAGCTTTAGATGGCCCCAGGCGGCTGGCACGGCCTGCTCCCACACTAGTTACGTTGCTTCCCCCCCTCAGGGGTGTGGGGAACTACATGACTTTTTTTGGGGCGTTGGGGGAGGCTACGTGCAGACTGATGCACCTGCTATTACGCACGCAGCAGCTTGCTTGCACCTGCATCGGCAGTTCACGTAACATGGTCCAGCTGTCGTGGCGCTTTTCTATAGGGACCCCTAGTGTCACTACATCGGCACAACGTCAAGTGAGTGACAGAAGGGGAATGTCTCGGTTACTGTTGTAACCTCCGTTCCCTTATGGAGGGAACGAGACTTTGTGTCCCTCTTGCCACAACACTGTACTATCCGCTGAAATGGTCGGGACCTTGTCTCGGCTCCTCAGCACAAAACCTGAATGAGTGGTTGCCAGCCAGCTCCTTCCACTCGTCAATTCTCATTGGCTTTTTCTCAAAGTTTATAGGTGTTTGGGGCTTCCAAGAGTGACCCCTAGTGTCACTACATTGACACAACAGTAACCGAGACGTTTCTAGTAAGACCTTTGATATTAGGGCAAAAATCTTATTCTTGATAGTAATTTTTGTATTGTTTTCCAGTAAAAATATCTAAAAATCCTTAAAACAAGATCAGTTTGATTCATCTTGTTTTAGAAACAACACTGCATAAGATATTTAGGTTTTTCAGAGAATGTATTTTTAACATGTGTATTTTGTCTTACTGTAGTGGCAGAGTTTTTATAGTCAAAACAAGTGAAAAAATCTACCAGTGCTGTAGAAGTAATCCAAAGTATTTAGAATACGTTACTGACCTTGAGCAATCTAGCGGAATACGTTACAAATTACATTTTACAGCATGTATTCTGTAGTCTGTAGTGGAATACATTTCAAAAGTAACCCTCCCAAACCTGGCTATGCATTGCTCACATAGGAAACAGACCAGATGACTCGAGAGTTGAACTATTTATTTCTGAGTCGTTCGTTCTTTTGTCACGTGACAGCCGTATACGCTATGCACATACGGCTGTCACGTGACAAAAGAACAAACGACTTGGACAAGAAGATTCCAGAGGTGAACTAATCATTTCTGTTTCTCATAACTTGTCCTTGGCTGCATTATCAATTTTTCCTTATTGGGACTATAATCAAAGTTCACGTAAGTAGACGTGTTGGGGGGATTTGGCTATTGAAAATGTAACATTTAAATTTAATTCTGCTCAAATGAACGAAATGACTCGAATAAAGATTCATTCATTTTGCTGAACGAGACTCAAAGATTCAAGTCAGTAAAATGATCTGATCTTCCCATCACTATCAAGGATTAATAGTGTTTTTTTCCTTATTACATCACGTGTTGTTCTGAAAGCAAAAAGAAAGTAATGAAACATGGAATGCAGGCTGTTATCCACACAGCCTGACCGAAGCGGGCACGTTTACATGCGCGATTAACCGGAAGTGAAGCGCTACCTGCTTGTGATGCACAAATGGCTCGCCACATTTTAACTTTTTGTTTAGTCTCCCATTCAGCTGATGAAAACACGCTGTGTGATCATGAGGAAGGATTACATCAAGATGTAGACTGGAATGCAGGTGCAAACTGTTAAAAATAAAATAGTCTACTCCTCTCTCGCTGTTGCTGGCATGCCAGTGATTACCCCTCTGCGTACCAATGCTGGCACGCGTGCCATAGGTTGCCGACCCCTGGTCTAGTATGTCATTAAAAGGCTAATAATCAAACATCAACAATAACAAGAAAAGGAGAAAATAATATATAATGGTTAATAATAATATATATATATTTTTTAATATTGTTCGTTTTTTAATAATACCGACCCCCGATGTAGAGAGTGTGTTAATTGGTATAATAAATTACCAGTAAAGTATAGATGATAAAATAATTTATAATTATGCTTAGCCTTTATAAAGATAGAAAAGTATCAATCTTTGTAGAGCAATACTGCAGGAAGAATATTCCATCAGTCACAAATACACTTCAGAAAATTGTGCATCATGCATTAGAATGAGAACAAAATTATTTCTCGGCTTAAAAGATACAAGAACTAAATAAATCAATGCGGAACATTGTATCTCAAAAGGAGTTCAATGTGGCCCCCCATGTGCTACTTAAAGAGATAGTTCACCCAAAAATGAAAACTCTCTCATCATTTACTCACCCTCATGTCATCCCAGATGTGTACGACTTTCTTCTGCAGACCACAAATTAAGATGTTTAGAAGAATATATCAGCTATAGGTCCATTCAATGCAAGTGAATGGGTACCACAATTTTGACACTCCAAAAAGCACATAAAGGCAGCATAAGAGTAATCCATATGACTCCAGTGGTTAAATCCATCTCTTCTGAAGCGATATGATAAGTGTGGGTGAGAAACAGATCAATAATTAAGTCCATTTTTGCTAGAAATTCTTCTCCCTGCCCAGTAGGGGGCGATATGCATGAAGAATGTGAATCACCAAAAACACAAGAAGAATGTGAAATTTAAAGTGGAGATTGACTGAGCAGGGAGGAGAATTAATAGTAACAAAAGGAATTAATTATTGATATGTTTCTCACCCAACCTATCATATGTCTTCTGAAGACATGGATTTAACCACTGGAGGCACATGGATTAGACTACTTGTATGCTGACTTATATGATTTATGGAGCTTCAAAATTTTGGCACAGATTCACTTGCATTGTATGGACCAAAAGAGCTGTGACATTCTTCTAACAATCTTAATTTGTGTTCTGCAGAAGAAAGAAAGTCATTCACATCCAGGATGGCATGAGGGTGAGTAATTAATGAGAGAGTTTTCATTTTTGGGTGAATTATTCCTTTTTAAGCCCTATGTAGCCCCTGTACCAAACAACTTTTCCCACCCCTGCTCTACCTCCTCTACTGTGCGGGACATGACACGCCAAGTGATCCTGCTTTTTTAGCATTTTTTGCATTACTTGCATTGTTTTGAACATGTTTTATTCACAACAATAACTTGCTCTGTCGGCATTAAGGGAAATTAACACCCTACACATAAACAGATTTTAAATGGTGATCAGTGTACGGAAAATAACTTTTTCATCTTTCCATTTCTGTAATCATGTCGCCCTTTTATTTTTTTGGAATCAGTTTAATGTAGTGTTTAAAGTATCATAGATAAGTGATGTATTTTAAAAGTTGGCAGTCAAAAACACCTATAAATTACCTATATTTTTTATTCTTTCTGGCAAACAGCCATAAAAAGGGAATGTAAATTACAGCATGTTTTGAAATTGCAGCATACAGTGTTTATAATTATTATAACGGGGCATAATTTTGCAACGTAGTACTCAATACTCACTACTCATGAGTACTTTTAAATGAGCTACTCTTTTACTCTTACTTGAGTAGTTTGTAGGACAAGTACTTTTACTCTACTCACACCACATATTTTGGGAAGTAACAGTACTTCTACTTGAGTATGATTTTTTAGTACTCTTTCCACCCCTGCTGGTACGTGGACCAATGACACTTTTTTTAAGAGAGAATTTAAAAATAAGAACTTGCTAAAGTGTGTGCACATGTTTTAAATGGAAAAGGAGCTTTTTCTTTTAGAAATAGTTCAATTTTCTCTTGTCGTTCAGACTAGTGGTCGACTGATAAGGGTTTTTCAATGGCCGATGTCGATACCGATATAAGTGAAAAGGTTATCATCCGATGCAATAATCACAAAATGGCCAAATATATCGATCCAATATATCGATCAGACCCTATATTATTTGCCTTCTTTGGTGAAACACAAAATGTTTATTAGAATGTTCAATCTGCTCTTTCCCATGCAATAAAATAGAGACGGTGGCTGTCAATCTACAAAAATGAAGAAAACAAAAATTGAAGTGATTCTAAACACTTTGATTGTATAAACTGACTGCACATTCAGCCTTAAATCCACTTTGTGTACCACCGAAAAAAGGAAGTCGTATGGGTTTGTAAATAATGTCAGAATTAAATTTTTGGGTGAACAATCCCTCTAAAAACATCTACTTTCACAATGACTTCTTTGACTTCTAATCTTGACTTTGTCCCAGACAACATTCCCTGTAATATAGCTTCCGATATCCATAGACTTCACAATTTGGATGGTAAGCAGCAGACAAATGCTCCCCTGAAGGCTATCAGGCCATGCTAGAAAGTGCGTCCAATTGGATGAAACGCTGAAATATTCATGACAGGCTGATAGAGTTAAAATATTCTGTAGTTCAGCTGGGCTTTCACCCACTGATAGAACATTAGCCACTGTTATGGAGAAAGGGAAATGGACTTGAAAACGACCAGTTTCTTGTTTTAAGGCTTCATTAAATATTTAAAAGGAGCCTGTAAATTTCACATGTTTCAGACAATAGTAGCATAATGGAAGTCATCTGTGCTTGAGAGACTGAAAAATTTAATGAAGAAAAAAACAGGTAGAATCGACCAATATTGATTTTTAAGACTGATACTAATATCAAAACTGATTATTTTCATGTTTAAAGGGATAGTTCACCCAAAATTTGACTCCAGTGGTTAAATCCATGTATTCAGAAGTGATAAGATAGGTGTGTTCAAGTTCAAGTTCAAGTGGTTTTTTATTGTCGTTCAACCATATACAGTTAGTACAGTACACAGCGAAACTAGATAACGTTCCTCCAGGACCATGGTGCTACATAAAACAACATAGGATAAACATAGAACCACATGAGATTACACAGACTGTATAAGACCTACATATTCCTACATAAAGTGCACATGCAAACGTGTGCAAAAAGTAGAGGACAGTACAATAATTACTAAAAAGGAAACAGGACAATAGGCACAGTAAGAGAAAGTGCGACAGTGCAGCGCCGACCAGTACACATTTCTAATCTAAATGTGTATAATATATATATACATATATATATATATATATATATATATATATATATATATATATATATATATATATATATATATATATATATATATATATGTGTGTGGTCAATAAACAGAAACAGGTCAATATTTTTTATTGATCATTTGTTGGAGTCCCTTTTTACTATAAATCTCCACCTTTGACCAGTCCTGACCAGTAGATGGCGATATACTGTACATGCTTCTTGTATATATATATATATATATATATATATATATATATATATATATATATATACTTACTGTATATACAGTCTATACTGTATTTATATATTCAGTAATATACACATTTGGGATAGCCTGAGGGTGAGTAACTGATGAGAGCATTTTTTTTTGTTTTGTTTTTTTGTGTGAACTATTCCTTGATTACTATCATTCTTATAATCATCTTTATTATTATTATCATCATCATCATTATTATTATTTAATGCCACTATATTTATGGAACGTTGTTTTGCTAAATTGTCACAAATCTTCTTTCCCTTTTATTTTTGGGCCATGTCAGTCTAGCTTAAAAAGAAGTTTCTCATTTGATGATTAATGGCAAATATTTAAAAAGCTTAGTAAATGCAAAATAAAAAAGTTTTCTAGCTATTTACCTATGAACATCATTTTTGCCTGTTGGACACAGAGTGGTGTAATAATGTTACTGTAATGTACTGGAGTCTCAGAGAGCAAGGGTGTGGATCCAAATGCAGTTTAATAAAGAAAAGTTATAATATAACACAAAGCAAGACTCAGATGAGACAAAAAACTAGAACCAAAAACTCACACTACACACATCCATCGAAAGACAAGAACTGACAAAGAACACAGGAGAGCACAGGGATTAAATACACAAGAACTAATGAGAAGGAAGGAAGAATTGGAACTAAAGAACACAAGAACCAATTAACAAAGACAAGGAAAAGAACTACAAAAACCATCATCAAACGAAAGACAAGAAGTGAACAATAAACATACCTAGTCGCCAGGATAACCCTTACAGTTAATTGAGCTATTCTTTCTAAAGCCACCAGTATGTTGCCATTTGTAGTACATCTGATAAATAAACCACGATATTACACAATCCATATCCATTTCAGTAGAAAAATGTGAATAGTGATAAAAATATCTGCAAAACGAAATCTTCTGAATCTCTAAAAACAGGGCACCAGGCGCAATAATTATTGCATATTATCATCACTGCCAAAGAGAGATTTCCATACCATTTATTTCATCATTCCATTTAATCTTGGCTCTTTTCCCTTGGCATGGATATATAATCTCATTCCTATAATCCCTTTCTTGTACGAAACCAAAAGTATAGACATCCACAAACATGTTCAAACATTTTATTAACCTATAAAGCAAACATTTTTAGCTTCCTGATATAAAGGCATCATTCCACATCACATCACATCTAAGGTTTCTGATGCATCTCCTGTACATAGTTTTGATGGAAAAACAGAAATCTCTAGAACTCAAGTATGAGCCCCTCAGCCGTCACTTTGCACTGACAAAAGATGAGGGATGAAAGGAGGATGAGAGAGAGAGGTGGGAAATGGAGGGATAGCTGATTATACCCCCTGCCTGCTGCACCTTGTTGGATCGTATCAAACGGGCCCAGCTCACTCATGAGATTATCTTACAGGGTGTGTGTGTAAATGACGGGTGCCCAAGGCTGTCTGCGATCTCCATATTCACAGCAGGAGGGACCTACTGTGGGATGATGCAGCTTGCATACCATTATCCTCTGGTCTAAGGTGCAAGCTTTCTTTTCTATATTACATTCAATTGCAAGTGGGCTGAAATGATCTCTCATGATATACAGTATGTCATTAGCTTGCTTGGCTAGCTCACCTAATAGAGCGTTGGACTTTGAGCTCAGCTGCGGTTCAAATCCAGCCAAAGAAACACAAAAGTGAAAGTGGCATAGAAGTGGCACAAAATGACGTGGATGCTTCAGTTAATGTGTTTTCTCTTTTTCTATTTTGAATTTGCATTTTAAAACATTATCGGTTACGGTTAGGTGTTGGTTAAGGATAAACATTTCTGTTTTGTTAGATTTTCATTTATCTTTTCGGACACTATTGGTTAGGTTTAGGGTAAAGTTTTACGTTAGGGAGGTACGTTTTACTTATTAAAACCTCCATCTAAAATTCACCTTAAAAACCTCGTCTGATTACAACCCCACTTTGCTTGGTTTTGGCGCCACCCACTGGACATTTCACTTGAAAACTGCAGCCAAACGTGTAATGAAGCACGTAATTTCAGTTTTGAAAAAACGTTGCAATGCTCACGTAAATTTCATAAGACCAGGCTGCCCGAACACTATATGATTTCATTGTATGGAAAAGAGCAGCTCAGAGATTCTAGAAAGTATTTTGTGTACCATGAAAGAAAGCAAGTCATACGGATTTGTAACAACATAATTTTGAGTAAATGATGATGACCGAGTTTAATTTTTGGGTGAAATATTCCTTTAAGAATTGCAGCGTGATACTACACAAATCCAGAACAAACTGAAAATCATCAAGTCCACTGGGTAATCCAGCCTGAAGGTAAACTGCAAAATCACTTCCTATCTGTTGACGTCTCTGAGCCAATGCATGCACATTAGTCTTTAATACACTCTGCTGGTGTGCTTTGAAGTGTTTTCTCAAGAGGCAGAACCACTTCAGCTGGGGCTTTTTGAAAATCTAGCTCACCTGTTAGGCTCTACCCAAAATACACTCTCACTCTCCTCTCACATTTCCACTTCTCTCACCCAAACAAAACCTTTTAACCATAAGTACGATTGTGTCACGCAACTCTTCTGCTTTTCACAGAGAGGTCATTTGAGGTGAAACACCACAATTACTTTTATTTAGCCAGATTTAATTAAATCATTCATATTGCTGTTGATTCACCCACGCACTGTTGAAGTGGTAGCTGTATGTGTGGTCTTTCGAGGGTGATCAAAGGGCATTGGTGTTGCTTCAAGAAGGATTCTGCAAGTAAAATCCCATTAATTTTCTTGACAGAGAACTCTATAGGCCTACCATATGCACTGAGCTGAAGTGATTATATTATTCTGTAGAAGTCATATATGGTTTCAACTTCATTTAAAAAAATTTGTATTTTAAATACCAAAATTCTTGGTGAAGAACTACACTACCCATAATCCTGAAGAGAGCTCCACCAATCAGAGAAGCCGTTGTTACCACAGAAACTGAAATTGCGACATAAGAGATCAGCATCTCCCATGAAGCACTGCGAATGTTATAATCGAGTCTGTCTCTCTACATTCTCAAACTATGTGAATATTGTAAATATCTGAATATTCTAAAGTATTTTGTTTTAATATTTATAATGGTCAATAGTAAGGCTATATACTGTACCATTATTTTTTATTCTATGTTGTCATTCGCAATGCTTTATGGGGTTGTAGTTCATTCCTTCATAAAGTATGCCAAGTACACAGTCTTGTACTTTTGGCGATTTTTTTCAAAGTTTGCAACACTCTCACAGCGAAATCATAAGGATTCGTACAACTTTTCTAAATTAGGCTAATTCGTATGATTTCATCTGACCTTCACTACAGCCAATGACATCACTGGATATCGTTTTTATCTAATACACGACAATTACTTGCTTCTGTCACACACAACAGCTTCCTGTCATGTTTACACACTCTACTGATCGGTTAGGTTTAGATAAGAGGTTTGGGTAAGGGCATAATATTAATAAGCATGTCCTTGACACCGTGCGTGCAGAACTCACGGTTACCTCCGCATTACACATCGGGGCATTTGCACGTGATGAATTTGTACGAATTCATACGAATGAAATCTTGTAAAATATGTACGAATTTTCGTGAGATCGGATTGAAGTTTGTAGCGTGATTCATCTTGGAGCTGGTTGGTTTGGTTCAAGGCTTAGAACACTTTAAAGAAGAATTTTTTTGAAATCCCTATGGAGAACATTAATTGGAAAAACACTTCCGGAACTAAGGCTGTTGAAAATATGGGTGGTCACTGTTGCGCTTTTGAAGCAAAAAAATAGCTAGTCTTTTATGTTCCTTAAACCATTAAAATGTAGATCCCTCAGTAATTATAACTCAAACAGACTGTTGTGTGATGTGTGAATCGACTAACTACCACAAAACACATCAGTACAGCCAATGGAACATACCAGCGGCTAATACCAGCCACCAGTAAGAAACATAAAACAGGTCAAGGAAACCTAGGTAACCAAAGTTTTACTACCGGGAGACACCGAAAAAACATAGCAGTCAGAGATGGCTTATACAGATCCGTGAGCGTCTCTCCAGGCTTCACTCAACTTAGCTACTATAAAACGGTGGTGATAGTTACACAAATATTTAGAAAGCTTTTAGGGGTGAAATCAATGGATCGTATCCCACAGAGTGATGTAAACAGTGCTTGGGCCTCAGCCACAGGTTAACCTCAGACTGTCTGTGAGCAGGGCTGTGATGTTAGTTAAGGTAATGGTTTTACATTAGACTAACAGCTCTAAACATCTAATAGCCCTCTGAAATCTGTAAAAACATAACAAAAAACAAACTGGCACAAGAGCCTTATATTCAGATAAAAGTCAACTGTGAAAAATGAGCCCACTTGAAAAATCTTAAAATTGCACAAGAAAACTATTAAACTTAAATTACAATAGTTAACAAAAAAACAAACTGCCACAAAAGCCTTGAATTTAGTTTAATAATTTTGACTCTTGTTTACTTAAGCAAAAAACTTAATTGGTTACAGTAAGTGGAAGTGAATGGGACCAGTCCATAAACATTAAAAGGGTCATGACATACTCTTTTTTAATAATTTTATTATTTTCCTTGAGGTCCACTTATAAAGTAGGTCAAGTTTTTTTTGCACCAAAAGATTCTCTTTTCACCCGTCTCTGTTCTCTGTCTGAAATGCTTGGTTTTGGTCTCAGCATGTCCTTTAAACTTCAATGTAAACACCCACTGTTATGATTGGCTTACATCGTGCAGCCCCTCGAATACAGCCATGTATATTTGAAACTCAGTCGGAAGAGAATGATCCAGCTCCACAACAAAAAATCAAAATTTCAGGGTTTACACATAACGCACACCCAACACATAGCATCCGAATGTATCAAACTGTTCACTCAAGCACAGCAGCACCATAAACTATGAATATCAAACAGTTATGACATATGAAACATATGAACATAAATGGAATTGGATACGTACAGTTTTGCAGTCAGGTCCAGTAGAGGTTTTAATTGTCCCATCTTTCAATTACAGTTCCTTTGCTAAGCTTGAATCATATTGTGATTGGTTTACAAGCAATCCACACTGATATGAGCCAAAAACACATATACACGCTGAAATGAGCTGAACATATACAATCGAAAATGTGCTGGACATACATAATACAATCCACCATGAAACTTGACACACACACACAATCCAATGCACGGTAAAACATGATCCATACACATATCATCCTGCACTGATGCGATCAGGAACTTTATTAAACTTCAGTTACTATTTCCTGATGTTGGGATGCTTCAACAGAGGCCAAAGCAAAGACGCAGATCTCACAGCCAGTTGCAGCAGTGAAATGGAGCAAAACAGATGTGTTTTTAAAAGTTGAGCTTGTACCACTCTTAAAGCACAAGGCCATCACTGGAAATGCAACATAATGGTCAAAGACGTCCATCTAGTGCATAGTTACATAGACCCACAATTTTAAATATCGGGGTGCTAAACGTGCCCAGGACCTGTTTATACTCAAAACAGCAAGATGCAGAATGAGGGTCTCCTTTTAAGAGATATAACTTGACAGTGTGTCAATTAAAAGTAGCGCGAGATGCATGATAACGGTTGAAGCATGTTTATGCATGTTTATGCAGATTTTTTTAAATTTTAATTTTTTATAGTCCAGATGTGCACAAGAAGGTGTCCTGTGTAAGTCCCTTTTGGTGTAGTGGAATAGTAGGCTTAGTAGTATCTGTCTTGTTCTCTCCTCTTGTTCTGACTAAGCACCAGTCAGTGCCAAGGGTGCGATGATGTAAAAGTAGGTATTGATGTCCTGCTGTAGAGGCAATCATGTCCTGATGTATTCATCTATGTGGCATAACAAAGTAGACAGCTTGGTTTAAATAAATGCTCTTTTGTTTAGAGGAGGAAGTTTTGAATTCTGGAACTAGCATGTTTTATAGTACAATGAACTCTTACATGATAAAAGATTAAAAAAATATATATTCCTTATGTCATGATCCGTTTAAAATACACACTGTTTCAAAAGTATAGCCACAAGATGTAAACTGTGTTAATATGATTTTAGTGTGATAAAATCAGGGATTTAACTGTATTACAGAGTTCACCAGATAAACCAGGGTTTACTAGCATTATGTCATCATGACAATGAAGTTGAATTAGTGGATATAACTTTACACAGGTTAGTAAGCAAATTTATCACACAAATCATTGTGTATTTTTGTGTATTGTGAGCATGAGTACAAGCACTTGAGCGCAATATTGGACCCGATTCTGATACCGGTATTGTTATCGGGACATCCCTAATATTTAGTATATGTGTAACATGGATACTGTTATGTAAACTGTAACCCAAAATGCTTGTAGTTTCAGTTTTATGAAAACAAAAAGAAAAAAAAAGAAATCAGTTTTATTAATCATAAGCTAGTCTGTGTCTTAATTAGCCTAGCTGGGGAGAGCGGAGGACCACAAACTGTGGGGCTGTCTGCAGGGACGACAAGAAAGGCTGTATGTCAAGTGAAGGAGAACATACGGTCATCCAGAAGCCTCTGAGGAATATGAGCCTCAATCTTGACAGCCCCCTTCAAATGTGCCAATAGCACTTCTTAAAAATAAGACTGGAAAAAACTGTGGCAAGTCATGCAAAAGTGCTGCCTTTAGATCCCAGTTCAATATGTAGCACAATCTGATATTAATACCCAGCTTGTCTTTTAAATTCAAAAGTATGTGTTTCTATTTTTGACTAAAGAGATATTGTACAACGTTCAGAAATGAAAAGCCATTCTTTCTTCTTCTAGCCAGCTCTTAACCCAAAGCACTGCAGGAGAACACCAGACATGTATAATTAATCCTGGAGGGGGGGGGGGGGGTACACTCTGCATTTTCTGCATACTCTGCATTTTAGGGAAGAGAATGAATTATAGAAACATTACAAATCATGACAAGTGCTCCAAAAGGAATGGAATAACTATTCCTCGTCCTGCCACAGGAAATGTTGAAATGTTGAGATGATGATTAACAGATATGACAATCATTAAAAAAAATAAAAAATTCTGGGGAACAGTCTCATGAAATAATCCTACTTGCATAGAGGAATGGACCTGAGCCATTTCAAGGATATCATAGAAACTTAGGACCGCAACTAGCAGCCAAAAGTTATAATGTACAGATTTTGCTATTTCGGAAGGAAATTGGTACTTTAATTCACCAAAGTGGCATTCAACTGATCACAATTTGAACATCTCCATAAGAGCAAAATCTGTACATTATTCCAAACTTTTGGCCACCAGTATATATTTTATTTATTTATTTATTTATTTATTATTAACATAGCAAATATCGCTATGATATTAATGCACATACATTGTTTCGCAATCCTTCCTTGAGAGACGCATTTAGAAAGAAATGTTTTCAGTAATCTTTTCCATGAATCAAAGATGACAGACTTATTCTAAAACCTTCTGGTGGCCAAACTCACCTCCACTCCAGGTTATATAGATGTGCAAAGAAAGAATGCTACCTAAAGGAACATCCAATAGGAGACAATCTCTTACCAATGCTGAGAAATGTTAGGAATCCAATTGACCATTATATCTTTACCATAATCCCTCTCCGAATGACCTCTGCTGTGCTCATGGTAACAGAATCTGGGGAAAAGCTAAGACTGGATCTGATTATAAATCCAGCATGGTCTGATTGCAGGAGGAAGTACTACTAGGTCAACCCATAATCTGTTTTTAGTAGCAAAGAAGTCTGCCCAGTGAACAAACATACAGCATATTCTCAACCATTTCTCTCTTTCTCTTCTTCCTTCTAATCCTGTCCTCTTCCTCTCACATAAAGACACAAACAAAATTACAATTGGTCGACCTATAAGGTTTATGCCAATTTAAAGGTGAAGTGTGTAATTCCTGCGCTACTAGCATCACCAAACAGAATTGCAAAAAAAATCACTAATAATCATCTATTACTGGTTGTTCGAACAGATACTCAAATTCACACCCTTGGTTAGTCAAACAGATAGTCCCCCCCCAAAGGCATGTCATTGGTAGAGCCAAAGTTGTTGTGTCAGACTAGACAGTCGCTCAAACAAAAAAAGGAATGTTCTGAAAGCATCACTGAGCAGCTTTTAGTTGAAAATGACCTACAAATGACTCTGCATATTAAGCTGGGATATCATAAAAATGTTAATAACAAAAACAATTACACACATCGGCTTTAATGGCTGATACCTTTGCAGAGGCGGGTGGGAGATGGCCAATATAATTTATTTATATATAGGCTATATATGGTACATACAACATTGGTCTATCACTATTGCACATTAGATATTATACTGAAATTATAAAGCAAAAACAAACAAAAACCCATCAACTGCAATCAGCATGTATGTGATCTGTTTAACTGGGATTTTGGAGTTGGGGGAACCCTAAAATGGTGTATTGATTGTGGTGCCCTTAGCGAGATATGACATCCTTTTAACTCAAATTGTTTTGCAGATAATATAACTTGTAATTAAATAAATAATTAGATTAAATCATAAAGTGCAAAATAAGTGCAAAATA
The DNA here is from genome assembly GCF_019703515.2 of Myxocyprinus asiaticus. NCBI lineage: Eukaryota > Metazoa > Chordata > Actinopteri > Cypriniformes > Catostomidae > Myxocyprinus > Myxocyprinus asiaticus. The sequence goes on from NC_059379.1 coordinate 10,731,229, forward strand.
GAGCAAAATAAAAGAATTTGCTAGTAAACAAGCATTTGTTAACCAAAAGAGAAGATATAAAACATGTCCTGGCTCATCTGCCGGAATGAGCCATAACATCCCACTAAAACTAGACTACATCCTCTAAATTTCCCGCACCATCTGTCCTTACTGAGCACATCAGACAAACAGATCAACAGAGAGATTTATGAAGTCCACAAAATACATAGTGTGACTGTTTCTTTAGGTACCGGATGTATAACAGAAGAGTGCGCTTGCAAACCACTGGCCAAGTTTTCGCATTTGCAATTGCGTACTTGCATAGACAACAAAAGTGTTGTCACGCAAGTTTTACTTATAAAAATAACTTTTGCCAGTCAAACAGTGAGTCAAGAACAAGATATTAAAAATCATGGTCGATATTACGTCCACTTCATTCATTACACTGGAAATGGAAGGTCAAGCAAATAATATTGTGGGAAATAGTAAGAGTACAGCTCTTGTCACTGTCTTGTCTCTTTGAGCAAGATCTTCCAATAAAAACCTCTTGAGTCTCCTCTGCATCCAAGACACAGCAGAGGAATGTCCACAGTGTCGTTTATTGTAATGGGAGAGTTTTTCATGTGCTCGATTAGACAAACTGTTCTGTGCAACTCTGAACTGCCTGAATAATGCATAAATATCTAATAGGTCTATATCTGACTAACAAATATGAAGAGCCCTATTGTGCTGTGAACCCTGTGTAATGAATATAATGACTATTCAGCAGCATGCAATCACACAAAATACAGAAGAACAAGCGGCACACACACACACACACACACACACACACATTCTCATGGACAAATGAAAATACTGGTCTCCACTCAAGAGCTTCCTCAGTATTTACCAATGAATTTCCATGACTTTTTGAAGAAACTGCACCCAAAAAAATATTCTTTTTTAGCCATTTCAATATTTTAGAGTTAAAAAGTAACTAGAAAAAAAGATGTTTAAATAGGATTTTTATGACCGTGGGAACCCTGATGCTCAACTCTTTTAATCTTTTTTTGATTGATTAAATTACTCTGAAACGATGAAATACATATGTGAAAAAAAGTACATTATGTGCCAGTTTTGTTCTAATAAATATTTGTGAAATGAATGCTGGACAAGGATAAAACCAGAACAAGCAATGTGCACAGGTGGTTTGTAATGATTTGTTGCAGGACACTCAAACAAAGGAGAGCGGAACACAACGAGAGTCCATTAGCACCGGTATGCCGACATGACGGCTTTAGCATGTTTCCTTTAGACGCATCTCCCAGTGGTGGAGGATATGTTCTTACAGCAAACCACTTTTACACTGAGCTATTTATAACCTACTGACGTTATAACCTAAACCTGTAGCATTGTTTCTGCTAAGTGGGGGAATAAAAGGCACTGATGTAAGAAATGATTGCGTGTTTTCCGAGTGGATGAACCAAGTATTATTATTATAATGCTAAATCAATGCCAAAAATCACACATGATAATTACAAATATTTTTTTTTTTATTGAGGACCACCATAGACATTGTGGGGGACTTGTTGTCCTTCCCAACATTCAGAACGGGTCAATCAATATGGGTTTTGCAATGACAGATACTAAAAACATAGTACCCCCAATTATTACTGGGAAAAAATACTTTTTTATGTAAAAAGTATTTGAATTAGACCAGTGAGGTAGACAGTGACTAGATGTGATTGGTCCATTTTCAACAAGAATGTCTGGGTAACAGGGCTAAGCCCCTCCATCATGACCTCATAACATTCATCCTATATTATTTGCACCCCAAGCATTACCCTTTAACTTAGCAGAGTTGTTTGCAAACCCTCTGGCTACGTAGCTCTTCATATTGAGTCTTCTGATGTGCAGAATAATGATTACATATCCATCAGATGATGATTCTATCTCCAATAAGGACACAAACAATTTTATTCATTTCTATGACTATTTAAATCACAAATTAAAATTCCCTGATATTTCCAGGTTTTACATGACTATGTATTATATCTCCTCAGTGGTTGTGGAAGGTATAAGTCTTTGTTAGATTTGTATAATGGGTTTCTTATGCTCACAGTCATCACATCATTACATCTGCTTGCTATATGCACTTATTATAAATCATTTCAGTCAGACACATCTACCCAATGAGTGAATGGCCCTCCAGCAGTTAAACACATTCACCTTGAGAATGAACTAGAGAACCTTGATTCTAGCTTTGATAATGTGAAAAATATACTGATTCTTACAGACTCATTCAAGCAGATCCTGTGAAAAAGCATGGGTGTTACTTGACATGATAACAAAAGCAAAGGGATCAGTTTGATTTGCAGGTATACAACACACACAAACACACACACACACACACACACACACTCACACACACACACACGTTAGTGTGGCTATCCTTATGAGGACTCTCCATAGACATAATTATTTTTATGCTGTACAAACTATAGATTATATCCCCTAACCCTACCTCTAAACCTAACCCTCACAAAAAAAACTTTCTGTATTTTTACATAAAAAAAAAAAAAACATTGTTTATGTACAGTATTTCTCTTACTGATGACTCATTTTGCACTACACAGATTTTTGTCCAGTCAAATGCTCTCCAGATTGATAATGTCCCACCCCCAAATACCGTCTGCAACCAACTAACAAGTAGCAAATCATGGTTTGTGGCTGTGATGTCACTAAATCCTATTGGCTATATAAAAAAAGAGACAAGGCCCCACCCAAACATACTGTTTCACTAGAAAATATGTCAATCATAAAAGCAATTTTATGGGGTCTTTAAATGCAAAATGACATCAACATATCCAGAAAATAAAATAAATTGTAGCTGTGCTGCCTTTGAAGGTTTAGCAAGAGAAAAATGAATTAACAGAACTGAACGATTGCATTCATTTACACATCAGTCAACTTGTTATGGACAGAAATCACTGGCACTCGTTAAGCTCTACCGAACGAAAATGCAACCGCAGGTCAAGGGCGGCATCTCAAGACACCCGTCACGGCTGTCAGACAGACGGGCACACGCCGCAACAATTTCTTCAATTTGATCCATATTCCTATCCTCATATCTCTATACAACCTTAGGTAATGAGACCAGGGGAGGTTCAATTACCTGCCGCCACACAAGCATAAGATTTATTAGAGAGGGCCACTCCCTTTAAACATTAGAATTCAAAAACGTTTGCAATTCATTAATTCTGCTTCCACTTCATGATGCTGAGTGTCATTCTGCTCAGCGACGGAGGCGTGAGCGAGGGATCCCACACTGGTGTGTGAAGTTCCAGCGGTGCCGTGACTGACAGGTCGCTTAATGAGAGCAAAGAGGCACAACGGCAAAGTCTGCATCTGAGTGGGGCCCTTATTACAGAGCACTGGTACAATATGTGTGCAACCATACTCTTTTTTACCAGCACGTGGGTTCACCATGATCTTGAATGAAATCCCTTGAATGGTATAAGAGGTCTGTTTTAAGTTGTTCGATTGTGTTTGAGTTGGTTTGGCACATTTGTTTGATAAGCTTGAATTGATTTTATTTTGAGCTTAATAGAGATGGTGAAAACAGGACATGATATTTTGGGGGAAAGAGAGGTGAAATGGGATTGAGACCCCAATCAAACTGGCTTGACTTGCACCTGCTTCACCCATGTACTGTAAGCAGCACCATTTCTACAATGAGTCGAAAAAAATAGATTTTGAATATGCAGATGCTGTTCAGCTGATCTGAATATGTTGACAGAACCACCATCTTGGAAAGGTCAACATGTCGTGCTGAGCTCAAAAGTGGCAACACTGTGCGATATGTTTGTATGAACTGGCAAGACACAGACTCAAGACAAAAGGGCAACTTTTCACAGATGAGAATGTGGAAATTGGTTATACTACAAAAATAGGCCTGCAAAAAAATTATTCAAATAATGGTGTGGCAGTGTCCGCAAACTGTGGGACAGAAAAAAACACAAAAAATAATTGTAGACTTTGTTATCAGGAATTCTGTCCATCCAAACGTTTTAAGTACAGAATATTTACCAAACCTAAAAATGTTCATACAGTTCTGCTTACAGAAAACTTGCTACTAAGCTCTTTCAAAGATTTAATGTCACTAACCTGGCAAACTTTGTCAAATCCAGGGAATAGTTCTTCCTCAAAAGCTCATTATATCGGGTGTGCCTCATTCAGTTTAAGATTCTGCATCGTTTTTATTGGACTCCTTCTAGATTGTATAGGCTTGGCCTTAAAGACACATCTACTTGTTGGTGATGCCAGCTGGAGGATGTGGACATAGCCCATGTTTTTTGGTGCTGTACTAAGATTCAAGAGTTTTGGTGAAGGGTTCAGAATTTTATCTGTGAGGTCTTCAGCACTCAGATTTTATGTGAGTTTAATTTCATTTTTCCCCAGACTTTGTATTTTGGGTGATGGGGCGGGTATTAATCTAATAAACAAATATATAAAAAACTGGGTCCTTACCAGCGTGATGATCGGCAGGCAGGTAATTCTTAGGGGATGGAAGTCGGCTGGTGCGCCCTCATTTCATGAGTGGTGCACTGAGTTGGGCAGAGTGGCGACTTTTGAAGAGATGCCACATAGACAGCTGGGCAGATTGGGTGCATATGGGAATGCCTTTGGCCTTTCTAGAAGGTTGCCAGGGAGGAGCAGTGGACAATTTTGACAATTTGTATGTTGAAATTCTTGTTTAGTTCCTGTTTCCTGTTAGTTTGTAGTCCTTTTGTAGTTTAATTTTATGACTGGTTTTCCCTTGATTGTTTTCCCCAGGTTTTCCTCGTTCCCTTGTTTGCCCTTATGTATTTAAGCCCTTGTTTTCCCCTGGTTTCTTTATCAGACTTTACACGTGTTGTCATGTTCCGTGCCTGGTTTCCCGTGTTTTTGTTTCATTTAATTCTGAGTTACTTTGTTCATCTTTTGTTATTCATTAAAGCCTCATTTAGATCCTCATTCCTCGTCTGCCTCGTCACAAAAATAATGCAGACCTGATGTCTTCAGCAGAAGCATATGTCATCCCTTAACAACCTTGGAGCTTATTACAGGTTTGTATTCAAAAGTTTATAAATTATTGTTACATTTATTTGCCTATGGAAAAAATGAATGGGATTTTTACTTCTGGAACCTGACTGTTGGCTCTATAAGCAACAACTGTTAAGGTGGTGTCTAGGTTTTTCAAATCTATACTGTATCCGGTAAAACCACATGTGCTACTGCTGTGCCACGGAACTTGAAATGTATTTCTAGGTGTTTAGCCAAGTTTAGTTAGCACATATTTGTAAAGAGAAATTAAACTAAAGCACTTTATGCAGATTTAGGCTGTCAAAAAAAACAAATTATGAAAAAAAAAACACTTTGTGTTCTCTGGTTGCCTGGACGACTAAAAGTTGGCGAAAACACCTTACTTGATTGAGCTTAATTGACACCTAAATGCTGCTTCCACGTGACAGCAGTACAAACATCTTATCCTTGACACCAAACCCAGTGCTGTCTGCGTTTATTCTTTATTACAAAAGACATCTCGCTGTTTACCTTTCAATCGACTGTCAATAAAAACGGTAAACCACAAACATACAATAAATGTAGCACATTTCCATAAAATCTAATTATGGTGACCTGTAGTAAACACTGATGCTTGAGACATATTCTTACAATGGACAAAGATTGGTTCTGTTTTCCCCAGTGACACAAATAAACTTTCCAGAGACCTTTAAATAATTTAATGTGCAATTATTATCACACAGCCAGAGCAAAGCATGCTTTTGAATACTGCATGAATAAGAGGTTTATATTCTCTATGCATACATGCCTTGTGCATGCAGTAAAAATGAGGTCTCCATCAAAGTACTCTAAATACACAGTAACTGCACTGATTCTGTACTGCAATGCACTGTTACAAATCAAGCAAAATCACACAAATTATACCAAGGGACAGTTTTACTAAAATATAAAAGAAATATATCTTGCATAAGTAATTGGTGATAGACTGATATATTTGTAAATCTGATTCTTTAGAAATTTTAAATCCGGTTTAATCTGCAATTTTTGTCATTGAATTGTTACTAAGTATACATCGCCATTACAGTGTATCAGCTATCATTAACCCTACTCTCTCTAGATAACAGTATCTATTACCCACTGAAAACCCCATATCAGTCAACCATGGCAACTTATTCATTTTTATACCCAGACTGACAGATCATCACATTATTTTATGTAATTAAAAGCCTTAGAATTTCTGAATTTGATTTCTTGTGTTGGTATGTAAAAAACACAACACTTTTCAATACATTCTATTAACTCACAAACTGCTGTTTGACATCAATATATTACCAAAGATATTTTCTATTTCACAGATCCTACAACAGGTTGCCCTTCTCTATTCATCTTTTCCAGACAGTTATGGTAGATGCCGTGATAGGCCTCAGGGCGTAAGCGCTCTACAGAGCACACTACGTTTAGATTCAAGGTTTAGGGCTTTTGATAAATGTGCTGTCCTGCCAGTTTCACACTTTCTTGCCTCTCCATTTCAGACCAGTGTCCTTCACAGGCCATTAGACTATTCACTTTACTATAGGTCATACTGGCATATCCCAGAGGAGATCCATAAAACTCTAAACAGAACAGGCTGCAATCAGATCCTGAAACAAGTACCAGCATTCATTCAGCTTCCGTTCATCTCTGTTCTGTTCTATGTCTGAGTAAACATTTTGTCCTTCTTGTGTAATTTTCTTGCACCAGAGACAGCGCCACTCATTTCTGTCTGGTTTGAGCAGCTTTGTTGTGACGAGTCCGACCTTTGTGAATTCCAGTCAGGGCTCAGAAATGGTGTTATTTTGTTAACAAAAATGAAGTTGAAACATTTATATTAAGTGAAATAAAGATGAAAAAAGGAATAAAATGGGAAAAACAGAAACTTTTATAACTAAAAATAATCAGTTAATGCATTTAATTATGGCAGTCATAAAATTCTAAATTAAACCAAATGATAAACCGAATAATAAACATGTAAATGAATAAATTAATTTAAAAAAAATGTAAACCAAAACTAGCCCAATTTTTTGTTTTTAATACACCATGTATTTAAAAAAAAAAAATAAATAAATACGTATTTAATAATAAAAATATAACACATATAAAATCATATCAGTTAATGCACTGATTTTGATAATCCTAAAATACTAAACTATAAATAAATGAAAAACTAAATTAACTGGGAAGTTTTTAATTTAGCTGAAACTAGAAAACAATAAAAAAACCGGAACTAAAGTAAATAATCGAATAAAACTAATAGAAATTAAACTAAATTGAAAGGACAACAAAAATTGGGGGAAAAAACAACGATAACACTGCTCGGGAAAGACACGTGTAAAGTCTGGATTCCATTTGATTTTCACTTGGCAAATGCACTCCCACAAACTCTCTCGCATCCTTGGACGCAATGGTGCGAAAACAGAGTGCTGCCAAAGACAATGCTCTCCCAGACAAGGAGCTCTATGTCTCTCCCACATCATGACGGTTAGCTGAAGTGCTGAGAAAAACACTCATGCGCCTCTTCCTAATGCACTGGACACCAGACTCCTTTTATCTCCCCCACTGAAGGTATTTGACTTGTCGGCCTGTCAAAGCAGCGCCAAAGTTTATCGCATTTTCACGTATTAAGCCAACAAGAAAAGAGAAGGAGGGGTGGAGGGTAAGGAAGGTGATGAGGGGGAAGGATAGAAAAGAAAAAGATGCTCTGCAGCACTTGCATGCAATTTTCCAGTGGCGCTATGTAGGCCAAATAAAATGAGATCTTTCCTTGCCTTGTAAGGTTTAGAAGATGGAATGTAATTTAATACATTCAGGAACTGCATAGTTATATCAGGCGAAGTACACCACAGCCTTGAGAATGAAGAAAATATATTTACATACTTTCACTTAGAAGTTTTATCAATTATTTTTATCAGTGTCATAGGTCATCTATATAACAAAGTATTGACCTGCGCATCAGTGAGTCAGATATTTAATTGAATGAGTGACCTGTTACATTGAAAATTATGAGATTGAATTATGAGTCTGTGGCAGCGGGGGCGTGGTCGAGCGTCCCTCCAGAGGAAGGGAAAGCGGTAAGTGTGCTTACACCTGAGCTAGATTATGTCTAACACCTGTCTCTAATTCCAGTGAGCATGGGGAGAGCGGCATATAAACGGCCACGCCACCAGCAGAGGGAGTCTGGCACAAGGAAGCCTACGATTGTTGTGAAGCTAAATGAGTTTGACTGTCTACGTGCCTCTGAAACTGTTGCGTCTGTGAAAGTTGTAAAGCATTGAAGTGGCAATTAAAAGCCTTACCTGAGTTTGGAAAACCCACTTCCCTGTGTCCTCCTTCCTTAGTGTTGTGGAGTCTTTCACAGAGTCGTTTGCCAATTTATTCAAAAGAATTGTTTAAGAGTTTATTGTTTGTGAAGAGTTCGACATTGATATGGGAGTCACTTGACTGATTCGTTAATAAAAATCGACTCCTCATAATAATTTGTTTGTGATTTGTGAGTCATTTGACCAATTAATTAATGAGAATCGGCTGATAATTAATAAGACTCAGCTCATAAGAGTCATTTGTTTGTCTGAGTTCGGAATGGCAAACTACCTATGATACACTCTAACTGCTTTTGCTATCTAACAGTATGGTAGTATGTTATTTCGATCTCGGCCTAAGTGAAGAGTTCCACACTGATTTGGGGCTCATTTGACTGATTCGTTAATAAGAATCAGCATATAAAAATAATTTGTTTGTGAAGAATTCGACATTGATTTGTGAATTGTTTGACCAATTCATTAAAAAGAGTCACCTCAAAAGAGTAATTTGTTTGTGAAAAGAATGACAATAATTTGTGAGTTGTTTGAACGATAAGAATAGGCTGAAAAAGTCATTTCTTTGTGAAGAGTGACTCGTTTGACCAATTAATTCAAAAGAATTTGCTCGAAAGAGTCATTAGTTTGTGAAGAGTTCAACATTGATTTGTGAGTCATTTGAAGGATTCATTACATAGAACAGACTCATTAGAGTCATTTGTTCGCTGTATCACTGCTGAATGCCAATGCAGGACGAAACACTATTTTTGTATTTTAAAACAGTGTTCTGTCCATATTAGTAGAAGAATGCAGACTTTTAAGATAATTTAAGATGAACTGTTAATTGAACATCATGAAAATCTTAAAAAAAAAAAAATAATTAACTGTTCTGAATTCTCTATTCCCTAACCTAACAAGGACCCAGTGGATAGATGAAAGAAACATATCTTATGCTGCCAGCTGTTGTACTTAATTTTGGTTGAACAAACCAGCAAGGTCAAAACAGGGCCTCTTCTTCACTGGGTACAATGGAATACAGATGCCAGTCTGGAACTCATCCCACTCTGTCACAGGACCTGAAAAGTTAGCATTGCTTTACACCCCAAAGTAAATGTCAGGCTTGGGTTTTTTCCTTCAAAATTAACAAACTTGGTCATTTGGAAATGACACAGAGATCAAATTCTCTGGTTGTCCTGGACACTTCAGATGTGAGCTCATCAAAATGAACAAGCTATCTTTCAGACTCTGTTAATTTAAGAGAGACTGCTAAGTTGGGACAACAATTATGTAAGTATTACAATGATTTACAACTCCAAAAATTGTTTATTTAAGGAAAGCATGCAATTTGAGGATCTAATTTGTCAGCCTGTCTGCAGTTAGGCCCTATTGTGTTGAATGAGTGCACAATTTTGTATGCTGGTCCCATCAAAGCTCACCTTGAACAAATCATACCCTTCGAGGCCCATATTAATATTATAATTTATCTTCAAATACACAGAGAAGTAAAATGCTGAATATTTCGCTAATTATGACAAGACCTTGTGGCTTTAACCTTATCAGGGTTTAATTAGCGTCTTATTATGAAACAGTTTACCACTGATGTGAGACCTGTCGACACTGGCAGGCATGTAATCCTGTTTAGTTCCTGGGGAAGGACATTCTGTTGTCAACATGCCCTGGTGTAGTCAGGCGAGACTGAGGGTTGGGTGAGTCATGAGCTAAGGAAGTGCCCTCAGGCGCTTTGTCAGTGTCGTGCAAGATCCTATCCCTCTTGGACCACAAATCGAATCTATTGCCTAAACTTTAAAGTTGGTACTCTATGCAGTGCCACATTAGAAATTGTACAAAATCGATTTATAATGCACGTCATCTATATACATAAGACAATGAATATATTTTTTTAATTAGATGTCAAATACCAGTATTATTACAACTATTAAAAGTAAAATTAAAAATGTCTCTCCATTTGTTTTCTGATAGCTTACAAGTTGAATGGTTAGCTAGCTTTGCGTACCACTAGCCAATTTGCTTGCTAGCTTAGCATGCCACTAGCCAAGCCAACTGGCCAATTAACTTAGCATGCCATTAGCCAATTTGCCTGTTAGCTTAGTATTAGCCTACTAGACTACTACCACAGTTACAACAGGATATCCAGAAATTCTGTTTTGATTATCGTAATAACTTGATTATCGTGATAACTCTATACGCACCTGGTAAAACTAGTAATACTAGTAAAAACTAGGTTAACACTTTATTTTAGTGATCAGAAATTAAACAGTAGTTAATGACTAATAATTTGTAAGGGCTAACATTATGGACACTAAGGACTTGTAAGGGACTAGTTACGGACTTGTTTGGAATGACAACGTATTTATTAGGCTTTTGTTCATTGATTTCTTACCCTTCCCCTTGCTTGCAAGACTCACCCTTTTTCCTCCAAACATAACGATGGTCATTATGGCCAAACAGTTCAAATTTTGTTTCATCAGACCAGAGGACATTTCTCCAGAAAGTAAGATCCTTGTCCCCATGTGCAATTACAAACTATAGTTTGGCTTTTTTATGGCAGTTTTGGAGCAGTGGCTTCTTCCTTGCTGAGCAGCCTTTCAGCCTTTAATTTTACTGTGGATATAGATACTTGTCTACCTGTTTCCTCCAGCATCTTCACAAGGTTCTTTGCTGTTGTTCTGGGGTTGATTTGCACTTTTCACATCAAACTACGCTCATCTCTAGGAGACAGAATGCGTATCCTTCCTGAGCGGTATGATGGCTGTGTGGTCCCATGGTGTTTATACTTGCGTACTATTGTTTGTACAGATTAACGTGATACCTTCAGGCATTTGGAAATTGCTCCCAAGGATGAACCAGACTTGTGGAGGTCCACAATGTTTTTTTTTTTTTTTTGAGGTCTTGGCTGATTTCTTTTGATTTTCTCATGATGTCAAGAAAAAGGCATTAAGTTTGAAGGCAGGCCTTAAAATACATCCACAGGTACACCTCCAATTGATTCCAATTAGCCAATTAGCCTATCAGAAGCTGATTGGCTACTTGCTTAAAGGCTTTACATCATTTTCTGGAATTTTCCAAGCTGCTTAAAGGCACAGTTAACTTAGTGTATGTAAACCTCTGACCCACTGGAATTGTGATATAGTCAATTAAATGTGAAACAATCTGTCTGTAAACAACTGTTGGAAACATTACTCATGTCATGCACAAAGCAGATGTCCTAAACGACTTGTCAAAACTATAGTTTGCTAATATGAAATCTGTGGAGTGGTTAAAAAATGCGTTTTAATGACTTCAACTTAAGTGTATGTAAACTTCTGACTTCAACTGTATATATATATATATATATATATATATATATATATATATATATATATATATATATATATATATACATACATACATATTAATTATTGAATTATTTTTTTTTTACAACTCTCCGCACCTGAACCCCTGCCCTGTGTGGTGTTTGACCACGTTTTGCACACATGCAAGGACTGGGTATGTAATTTTAGAATTAATCATATCTTATTTAATGCTTTATAGCCCAGAGTGTTTTCTAATGAAGTGAACATGTGTAATGAGAATTTTATTGTTTTATACTGTTCTACATGTCCTTAAAGCCCGGTTAAAAATAAGTAAAATATTGTGTGTGTTTAAGCATGTTTTAAGTATGTGCTGAAGTATATGGCTAAGCTAATGCCCTGTTTTTCCTCTGATTTGGATATTAGCTTCTACCGTATTTCGTTCTACCATATTTCATTTCCGTTTTTAATTTTACCGTTTTTAATTTCATTGTGCTGAAATTTATCATTCTTTATTTTATATATATACGGCCCCATCAACCGTGTTTTTATTTATTTTTTTTTTTTTTTAAATCCGTCAGATAAAACCACCCAAAAATAGTTTTGCATCCTGTGTTGTTATTTACAACCCACCGGCTACACTTATAAACCGCACATTCACACAGAGTACTGTGAACCTATAAAGGATGTACTGTATTTTGCATCATATTAGCTATTGATATGTTTTGTTGTTATGACAAAAGGAAATATAAAGGGGCTATAAAGCAAGAATAAGAAATCACCCAATAAAGGCTTAATAAATACTTTATAATGCCAAACAAGTACACTTACAAGTGTAATTATTAGTCATGAATTATTGTCTAATTTCTGATCCCTAAACTAAAGTGCTACCAAAACTAGTTAGTACTAGTAAGAATTTAATTAAAGGAATAGTTCACCCAAAAATGAAAATAATCTGATAATTTACGCGCTTCCTGCCTCCTCCTCCACGTGACGTGTGAAATTACCAATGAGCTTACATCATCCCTCTCATGAGTGCGCGTCACATAGATGTACAGAAATTAACATTAGTAGTTACAAAGTATAGAAGCATTGTTTTGTTTCTAAAAATAATCAATCGTTTGGGTTCAGAATAACTTTATTTGTCGAATGGAGTGGTGTGGATTATTTTGATGCACCCTAAATATGCATTTTGGACCGTCAAAAAATGGAGTACATTCACTTGCATTGTTTAAAGGAGGAGGCCTGAAATGAAACCCTAAAAATCTTAAATTCTGTTTTGATGAAGAAAGAAACTCAGATACATCTTGGAGTAAATTATAAGCACATTTTCATTTTTGGGTGAACTATTCCTTTAAAGATATCTGTAACTGCGTTTTGAACAGGATGGAATGACAGATCATTGTGAAATTATATTAGTAAAAAAGCAGTTACAGATATCAAGAATTATGTTTTTTTATTAGTTGAAATTTCACTTATGATATCAAGAATGGGCATTTCCATGAGTAATGACATCATTTTTTATTAAAGAATTAATGTTTTTACTAGTGCGAATGTTATAACTCATTTCAAGAATAAGCATTTTAATTAGTGAGAATTTTATTGTAAATATCCTTAATTCACCTCCTGTATGTGATTAAATGTCAAAAGGGCTTGCGATACAGTACATTTCTGAACAGGCATTACAAACACCTCTTGGAGTTCAAGTGGATAGGATTGTTTGGGGGATAGGATCTAGCACACCACCATGTTAAAAGGTGCTTGTTTAATTTTCATAAATTTGAGTTTGTGTCTGGGGGAAAAAATAGCCTCCAGAAAAGGGGGTGATGACATCTGTTGTATTGTGCTGGCAAGCTGAAACGGAGTGTCATTATTACAGTGTCGTGCATGTTCCAACAATCAAACACTGTGCACTTCTAATTAAAGCCCTGCTCTGATTGCGAATGGAAGTGATAATGGGATAAAGTTGATGTGAAATGTGAAAACAAGTTGGGCAAAGAGAGGAAACTAATGAGGTAGGGAGGGGACAGGGAAACAGTGTGAATTGGCTTCTTGATGGAATCGGTGAGTTGAGGAATTAGATTGAACAGCATTGAAAAATTATGTTTTTCCCCAGCAGTTTGCTGCCGGAGGGTCCTGTCGTACCAACCGCAGTCTCATTACTTTTCTTCATAGGCTGAAAAGAAAACCAATTAACTCAACAGCTGGACAGAGAAGACACACTGGAGGAAGATGGGCAGGGTAAAGATGGGCAGGGTAAGACAGTCTGAGACTGGATTTGCTATTAACATGACACACTCAACAGTATTTATGGCAATGACAGTAACAGGTTTCATGCATTAAATTGTTCTAGATGGCAACTGACAAGACCAAAAGCAAGTTTATAGGAGAAGCAAAGCAAGAATTAAAGAATGAATGGGAACCATTTCATGTTCATCAAAGAGTCTCACACACTGATTTCGTTTTCTGCATGACACCACTAAGAAAACCCTGAAGTTGGCAGGCAAACTCCCACATGCTGCATTCTTGCAATAAATTCTCCCTACACCAAACATCCTGTGGTCTGAGAATTTTCTAGATCTAGTCCTATACTTAATATCCTAAGATAATGCCTTGTGTGAATTAAAAAAAGCTAAAAGCCCCCATGAAATGGCTTGATGAGCAGTTTTTTTCCCTGTGTGAACATAATTCCTATTGAAACAGGAAGTTTGGGTGGGACATATCAAAGGGCTCTTCCCTTTTTTTACTAATCAGTGCAGTGCGAGATGAGTCATCAATATTTCTGTTCCGTTTCCCAGGGAACAGAGACTCTAAACTTTAAATGCATATCTTCTAAATGTCAACTTTGTCAACTTTTAGGAGTACATTAGCATATAGATGGATTCAAAGCTAATAAACATGGACTAAAAGCCACAAAATTATTTCAAACGATTTTGATTTCATAGGGTCTTTCACTAGACCACCATGAAACTTTTTAGCAGAATATTGTATTATTTTTTTGAGTTAACGTGCAAAACAAATCAATGGCCAATGATGGAACCAAGACTGTTCTGAACACTTCAATTAAGGTCACCTTTCCACCGGGCATTAACATGTGTTTCATATCTGGCTGATTTCTTACCCTTGCCTAATAGCCTCTTTCATTTGTTTTTTTGCTAACAATTAACTTAATAGGTAAAAACAAAAGATACCAATAGCTAGTAAGGTGAAAAATACATCCTTTATTGGTTCTCATTACACTACGTGAATGTGCAACTTATAAGTATAAAATCAATATAGAAGGCCGAGAATTTTGTTGCTTAGTGTAAATAGCAATAAAAAGCACCCTCTTTGCACTAAGGGCAAATAGTGTTAGATGCTATTTTCACCCCAAATTATATACCATATAGTATAGGAACATAACAGTAGCATGTTTATTGTGTTTATTTAGAGTCCCACAAACACCCTTCAAAGTCAAAATCTGTGAGCCTCCCTTGTGATACAACGTACATGATGGCGCCCCCCAAACACCCACACTAACACATCGGAACAGATTGTCAGACAATTGTTTGACATTATTTAATAATTTTTTATAATTTATTGTTTAACAAGAAAAGTGCAGAAGTTAACTGAACTTTTTATATTATATCATTTTGGATAGCTGGATATACCTGCTATCATGCTACTTACACTTTACATCAGAGGTTATGATAACTCAAAATTCTCAGTCTTTTAGCAAATGTATTAAATATTAAAATATATTTCTAATACTTTCCATCATTTTACAGTTTAAGGTTTTTCCTGCATCTATGTAAAGCAAAATTTCAGGCTGCCAAAGCAAATATAATTATATTCATCTTGCGTTCGGTGCAATATACTGTAAGTGCTAAATATGTTTCTCATCTGAAATGCGCATCTGGTATGTAAATGTTACACCAACCACATAGTGATTAGAAAACAGAACAGGAGAGAGAGTCAAGTGGCGATTTAAGGAGAGACATATTCTCTAATTATTCCATTGGAAGTGTAATCCAGTGGAATAATTCATGAAATATTGTTCATTAAATCTAGTGACAAGATAATAAGATGGCAGAGTCTGTTATGTAATGTAGTGTAACTTTATTCTATAATTAATTACTTATGTAGTTGTACCGGATAACAAAAACGCATTTGCATTGATACCTTCATTGAATGTGGTTACAATCTGTCCCTGACCACCTCTGAATGTGTTCTCAATGATTCGATCACAATGCGTCTTGGGTACATTTACACCTGGCATTTAATGTAGTAAAGTGCTATCCGATTGCAATCCGATTTTTTTTTTTCTGTCCTTTTTCTCCCCAATTTGGAATGCCCAATTCCCAATGCGCTCTAAGTCCTTGTGGTGGCATAGTGACTCGCCTCAATACGGGTGGCGGAGGATGAATCTCAGTTGCCTCCGTGTCTGAGACCGCCAACCTGTGCATCTTATCACGTGGCTTGTTGAGGGCATTACCGCGGAGACATAGCACGTGTGGAGGCTTCACGCCATGCACCGTGCCATCCACGCACAACTCACAATGCACCCCACCGAGAGCAAACCACATTATAGCAACCACGAGGAGGTTACCCCATGTGACTCTAACCTCCCTAGCAACCGAGCCAATTTGGTTGCTTAGGAGACCTAGCTGGAGTCACTAAGCACACCCTGGATTCGAACTCGCTACTCCAGGGGTGGTAGTCAGCGTCTTTACTCACCGAGCTACCCAGGCCCCCTCAGAAAACATATTTTAATGCCAGGTGTAAATGGGGCAAGAGTGTCAACACACTAGCTGGGTTTCCATTAAAATGTTTAAAAAATTTTAAACTCATATCTAAACAATTTGACTAAAGAAAATATGAGTATCCATCCACTGCATCATGCGCTTTATCCTTGCTTCAGGGAGTGTTTTGTTTGCAGGATAGGAGCAATTGTACATTGTTCTAATAAATGCTGCCAGGAGATGCCACAGAAAAAGTGTAATATCTGATATAATGAGGGCTGAAATGGCTGTGATGCCCATACGCCGCCAGCCTCCGCATGGGAGTGCCCACTCTCAAAACTGTTCTGGAGGATTGTGAGGACCCACTTTAACGTCCAGTTGTGGGTTAAACACTTCCGAATATCAAGGGCTATGCTCGAAGAACTGTGTGCTACGGTCAGACCTTTCGTTGGGCCAGTCACATCAAGCTGTTGCACACTCATAACAGGTGCACAATTCAAACACATCATAGTTTTGCAAATAAACTAGGGATGTCCTGATACCATTTTTTGGAGAACGAGTACGAGTACTGATACATCCTTTTCAGTACTCGCCAATACCGATACCAGTTTTTTTTCTTAATGTTACAGTTAAAAATAAAAATAAAAAAACCTGTATAAAAAACCAAGAGAGATGAACTGTTAACTTGACTGGTTTCAGCTATTGTAACAATTAAGATGTAAAGGCTGTCTAAGAATTATTTAGCATATTTAAGGGGAAGATTCTTTTTCATGACAAGAAGCATCTCTGTATGTTAACATGTATGACCCAATGAAATCCATTTTATTTTTATACAATTTTATTTATTTTTTTATTTCTTTCACAAATTCCATATTTAACAGTTTAATTCAATGTGATCATTAAAGGGTGTCTAAACAAATTAATTCAATAAAACTTTCATTAAATGAAAATAGAACAGTTATCAGTCATTTTCAACAGACCACTGCATTATTTTATTATATGAAGTTTTTTTTTTTTTTTCAGATAATCAAAATACAACTGTCAAATAAAGTGCTGCACAACAGAGCTTAATATAATACAATTTTAATTTTATTAAAACAGTAAATAATAGTTTATGTGTACATGCAGATGTATATTTATTTCATTAAAGTGCAGTCTTTGCTGTTTAATTATAACACTAGGACATATCATGTGAGCCCAGTATCAGACCCGATTCCGAGTATCGGTATCATATCAAGCGTTTCCATTCAGGATTTCTTATGTGCAATTTCAAAATGCACATAAACCTAGTTGGATGGAAACCCAGCTACTGACAGGACTCACAGCAGGGAAGAGCTTCTATTGACAACTTCCCTGATGGCCTAAAGCCAAGTTTTCAACATCCATAATGCCAAACTTTGCAAAAACAACCCCACAGCTATCTAGTCTGAGATCATACCACATAAAAATTCCTTTTAATACACAGAAATACAAGGGGGATGTGACATTTCAGGTTTCATTGTGAACTGTATGGGTGATTCAATGGAATAATAGCCGCTCTCTAAAAGCTTGCATTGCACTTCTGATATGCCATTTCACACAGAGTTTCACAACATGCTCTCAATGCCTGGAATTGTTGAAAAGTAACATCTTTGAGATTTATCATGGCATTTTTAATAAATGCTTCCTTAGTGTGAATGGGGGGCCGGTCCAAAAAAATACAAATCTTGAATGCTGAGGTAAATTTAAAATTCTAGTACGGTTCCACATAATATTTTCCAGGAAACCAATTCCTCTATTCGTAAGTGCTTTGACTAGAGTGGGTTGTCATCATTTTCAGACATCATATGTAATAATACTCTCCTCCAGTGTGTCTGATGTGCAGGTTGGTGGTTCTGTCGGTTTGATGTGATATAACAGAGACAGATTTGAACACAGAGGAGTCTCTGAATTTAAGGGGTTTGAGGGCATCAGCAGAGTCAGTGGGCAAGAGGCAGCTGCCAGGAGGACCGGAGGGCATTTAAAGGTTTGGCAGCTGGCACTGCAAATTCAAATTCCATGCTGAGTTTCCAGTCATGAAGGAAGTGGGAAAAGTGATGTCAAAATTGAGGATTCTAGCATCTACAGAAACTATAAGACTAAAATGTAGGCCACAGTGATGGAAAAAATAGCAAATAAAAAGTAACTGTGAAAGTGAAAAGAGGTAAATTTCAAACTAAGCACTAGCTTAAGGGAAGCGTTTCTGATGGTAGATATAATTTTTAAATATATTTAATCATTCTTTAATTACTTTTCCACTATGTACAGTAATGCGAAATCATTTGTTGTGATTTTCAAAATAACAAGCAGGCCTATTTCAAAGCTGCACTATGTACGATTTTTTGGTTAAAATGAACAAATTGCACATTATTGATTATGTACATAAACAATCAGTGTTCAAAACAATGTCCTTACCTTTCCCTGATTCATTTCGGTAAGCCTATAAAAATAATTTGTATTTTGAGCTGTTGGGTCGGATTTGGCGTGAAATCGCTGGCTTATGTCGTTCCTCTTTGCATCATGACGTCATATCCGTAAACACAGAAAAGAAGTACCTGCTGTCACGTGTTCCATCCGAGGACGCTGTTCAGTTCAGTCAGTCACTGTCATGCAGTTCAGGATGGCATCGCTGCAGTCTGGATGGATGTTTATCTGTTATCCGTTTGGCGGAGTTGTTTACCTGCTATAATGCTTGGAATTGGATACAGTATGTTGTCGGGTAGGGGTAATGTTTTTATGAATCAAACATTACTCGTGTGTTTACCAATCACAATCCGTTGTCAGGGGAATTACTGTGCATGTTTGCTAATATGTATGACTTCTGAAATTGACTTCTTGTACATATTATTTTCATGTTTAATAAAGTATATTTTGTCCCCATTAATGCTTGATTTTGTTTTTAGTTTACAGTGCTACAGTTTCACTTGCTTTATCAACTGCCGTGTTAATTTTTTAATTTTTCGTTTTAGTCTTTTGACAAAAATGTCCTTTAAAAATAGTCAATATTTCGTCATGTTATATTCATTAATTTTAGTCAGTTTTACTCTGACAAAAATGACAAAATTTTAGTCAATGAAAATAATATCTTTTACTTGATGATGACATGCAAAATGGACAAAAAATTGTCAAACTGTAACAGACCAAAATGTTACCAAATATATTAATATTTAGAAAAAAAAAATGTATACATTTTCTAAACATGCTCCTGAAATAATAATGTACAGACGGAAGTATTAGCTACTGTTTAGAAGTTAGCCTATATTCTGAATTCTTTACGCTTTAGAGACTTATTCATTTTCCGTGAAAGGATACATTGCATGTAGCGTGTTTCTTATGGAAACCGCGCATTCACAACACAAGTTACGCAACGCAAATTACGATTTTTCTGACTAGCGCATCATTTAATTTAAGTTCACGTTCATTCATTTTACTGTGCAGATGTAAGTTGTTCCATAAATGTTGTGGATATATTGATGAATCTCGTTTATAAACAGGATACATTTGAATAACCCTGTTTTAAAGCGGTTCATTTTATTAGCGCGTTCAACTCATGCAGCTCAAGAGGAGAAATGCCCAACATGCTGGATTAATGGATTAAATGAATCCATATCTAATGTCTTCTACTTTTTACAGATTCTCAAGATGTTACTTCTGTTTATATCTTGCAGTATAATTTTTATCGTCATATTATCATCAACAGTATGCTTTAATAAAATCATTTAATAATCTTCATGATGCACCTTTTTCATCTCATCTTTATCGCTGACAAAATCAGAAAACCATTCGTCAACAAACGTTTTCATCACTGATTTCGTTGACGAGATTAATAATGTAAAAATAATCAAGTCTTACATTGAACTCGAATCAGCAGTATCACGAGTTTCACCTCTTAAATTGATAAGTATAATACAATACAAAAATTAATAGTTGATAAAACACTTGAATAATCATATTAAAATATACTTGTAACTAGTCCCCTGCTCTCTATAAAAGCACTTTGAGTGTAGTGTCAAAAAAAGTGTACAATTCATTCATTAAAAATGTGTAAGTAAGAGTGTTGTTTATTTTCATCAAAGCAAGTAATATTTCACGAAAATAGCATGTTACGACTCCGGCTCTGAATTTCTTCCGGTCATGATCACACAGGCGATGTCCAGGTAACCTCAATTCATGAGATTCATCCGCCAGAGCAGTTGTGTTGAAACATGACAGACGTAAAGTGGTCTTCCGCAAATTGCTTGCAATTTTAAATTTCAACCACATATGTCCCTAGAGAGCACAAAGTTACATAGTGCAGCTTTAATAAAATAATAGAAGGAAGACGCTGGAAGGACCTTAACAGAAGGAACTGAAAATGAAGTCATGTTCAATCAAATGAATCTAGTTTTAATTATAGCTTGTTTATCAGCTTAATAATGACAACAGATAGAATTCTCAGCCACCCATATACAACAAACACAAACTATTTGAATCGGCAAATAGGCACAGTGACTGCAAGTTGTATCTCACTGACAGGGATAAACAGACACTTCTAAGAATAGTAGCTAACTGCATTAGAATTGATTCAGCACCTGCAGCACCTGTGCAACATGAGAATCACAAACCAGGAATTTACAGCAGGCTGTTCATTTGGAAACAACTTATATCCAAGACCGACAAACAGAAAATCATTACCTTGTATAAAAAGCACAAAACCTCAGTCTGTGAGCAATGGATGATAGTAATGTGGTCAAATAAGCCATTTTTTAGATAACTGAAGAAAGCCAATACTCTGTCTCAGAGCAGGAAGTAGATTTCCTTCTTCATCTTGACAAGAACTGGAGACTTTTCATGTTGATGAATGGTGCAATATCCTGTAACATACAGTCCATGACAAACATATTGTGGTCATGGCTTAGGCTACATGACAGGGTGACTGATACATTCTTAGATATTTTGTTCAGCTCCAGTTTTTGAACATACATACAACTGCAGAAAAGAACCCTTGAATTCACCATGAATTTCTGCATAAATGGGTCATTTAATTTGATCTGATTTTCTATTAAATCTCAACAATAGACAACCACAGCCCAAACAAATAACATACTAAAAACTCCTCTGTTTAAATCTTTTAAATTTTTTTTTTCAGACAGAAGAACGTCTAAGATTAAAGGGATAAGGCACCCAAACATTAAAATTCTTTCATTATTTACTCACCATCATGTTGTTCCAAACCCATATGACTTTCTATCTTTTGTAGAACACAAAAGGAGACGTTAGACAAAATGACAGCCTCAGTCAACATTCATTTTCATAGTATGTAGATACAATTTAAGTGAATGGTGTCTGAGTTTGTCATTCTGCCTAATATCTCCTTTTGTGTTCCATGGAAGAAATTAAGTCATATGGGTTTGAAACAACTTGAGGGTAATTAAATGCTGACAAAATGTTCATTTTTGAGAGAACTTAAAGAATTGTTGACTTGCATACAGCTGGAAGAGTATCTCTAAAAGATGCCAAATGCCAATATAATTGAGAACATTTAATTACCAATTTATGTAGCGATCCATGGAAAATCAAAGGGTTTACATACTTGTCCTTGCATAAATAAGAATCATTCCACATTTTTGGAACAGCTTCCATCACTGGAAACTAGGGATGCTCCGACCAGCTACACATCGGTATCGGCCGATATCACATACTAGGACTTGATCGGTAATTTGGCCGATCACATAAACCGATCATTCATGTAGTAAAGGACGCACAGTCCTTTAAGACTTCAGCAGCATTGTAATGCCATCACGGACTAAAAGTGTGGTGAGTGTACTGGCATAGTGTTGTAAGACAACAAACTTGATTCAGCAGTTATGAACGATGCAGTAGGAGAGGTATGGCGAATATGAAATGTTTGTGTACTGTACTGTTAATTTGGAGTTTCACACATGACAAGGCAAAGGGAAAACAGTGCAAGCTGTAAAACGGTCCTTATTATCGTCCATGGCGGCAGCTTCTCAGTTTCCGCCGGGCATAGGCGTCTCAGTAATAACTCTAGTCACATGATGTGGTATAATTAAAACATCTTTATTAAATATCTCCTGATTAAAGGTATTAACAATAGTAGCACCTGCAGAGTCCAGAAACATGCGCTCTTTCTCCACTTTCCTTTCATCTTGTAATGTTGCTGGCAAAGACAGGCAGATGATGACGATGAAGTGAAGAACCCAGGTGCAGTTTATTTACATGAAGCGTGAAAACCAAAAACGTGACTACAAAACATAAACATGAACTAAACTAGACTTGACTTGACTTCCAAACAACGTTACATGAACACAATACCTGACAATGGACAATGGCAAACATGAGGCTTAAATACATGGACAAGGGAGAAACATGACAACAATAACCAATGACAAGACAGAACTGATAACAAGGTAACAAGACAATAAACCAATGAAAACAAGACACATGAACATGGAGGGAAACATGAAATCACATGACCAAGGAACAAACATGGCATGGAAACAGGAAATAACATGACATGAAACCACATGACCTGAACAGGAACTAAACTTTAAAATAAAAGACATGAACACAAAACATGAACAAAAACACATCTAGATGTGACATGTCACCGCCTCTAGGGCTGGCTCCCGACGCCCTAAAACAAAAACACAGAGACTTGATGTGGCTACATGGCGACTTGACGTGGCTACATGGCATGACGTGGTAACATGGTATGGCAGTATCCTGACTTGGCCATGGTAGGTGTGGATGCTGACTCATTAGCCATGGCAGGCATGAGCGCTGGCTCATAGAGCAGAGGCGGGCCTGGACCGTGGAGCAGAGGCGGGCCTGGACCGTGGAGCAGAGGCGGGCCTGGTCCGTGGAGCTGAGGCAGGCCTGGACCATGGAGCAAAGGCTTGCTTGTGACATGGCATGGAGCAGTCTGGGGCTTGGCTGTGACATGGCATGGAGCAGACTGAGGTTCAGCTGTGGCATGGTGTGAAGCAGACTGAGGAGTTATTGTGACAGGCTCAGCTGTTGCTGTGACATGGCATGGAGCAGGCTGAGGCGTGGCTGTGACATGGCATGGAGCAGGCTGAGGCGTGGCTGTGACATGGCATGAGGCAGGCTGAGGCGTGGCTGTGACATGGCATGAGGCAGGCTGAGGCGTGGCTGTGACATGGCATGGAGCAGACTCTGGCGTGGCTGTGACATGGCATGGAGCAGACTCTGGCGTGGCTGTGACATGGCATGGAGCTGACTCAGGCGTGGCTGTGACATGGCATGGAGCTGACTCTGGCGTGGCTGTGACATGGCATGGAGCTGACTCTGGCGTGGCTGTGACATGGAGCAGACTCAGGATCAGGGGCAGAAGGTGGCGCAAACTCTGCGACTATGACGTGGGACCCTGGCTCGTCGACCATGACGTGGGATCCTGGCCTTGTGGCAATGACGTGGAACTCTGGCTTGGCATCCACCTCCCCCACAGTGAACGATGAACCACATATCAGTAGGGCAAGGTCGATAAATTGAGTCAGGCTGTAGGTACTCCTGCTGGCCAGAGCACAAAAGTCCTCTAAATATTCCTCCAGGGGACGATTCCCCTGACGAAAATGAAGAAACTGAACTGCTGGGTTCATTTTGCGGTCAGGTATTCTGTAACGTTACTGGCAAAGACAGGCAGACGATGACGATGAAGTGAAGAACCCAGGTGCAGCTTATTTACATGAAGCGTGAAAACCAAAAACACGACTACAAAACATAAACATTAACTAAACTAGACTTGACTTGACTTGACTTCCAAACAATGGTACATAAACACATGAACATGGAGGGAAACATGAAATCACATGACCAAGGAACATACATGGCATGGAAACAGGAAATAACATGACATGAAACCACATGACCTGAACAGGAACAGGAACTAAACTTTAAAATAAAAAACATGAACACAAAACATGAACAAAAACACATCTAGACATGACACATCTCTTGTCCTCATGAGAGAGTGCCCATTCACCTCAATAAAGTTTAATAAATAAAAATGGTTAAAGGTGCAAAGAAATACATTTAAAGACCCTATGAAATGGCTTACCAAGCACAGTTTTCTATCCTGTGTTATCGGGGTGGCTGAAAATATTGGTTTTCCGATCTTCATTTGAATGATCTCGATATCGATTCTTAAATCCAAAAATCGATCTTTTACTCTATGTGCAGCCCTCTACGATGAGAAGAAATATATATATTCGGCAACTGGCTGGTAAATGTTCATATTTGACTCAGCAGTGATTGTGTAGTATAGTGGTTGAGTATTCAGCAACGACATCCTTTCAATGCGTGTTGAGAGTAAAATTTGTTCCGTGTAATGACTGTCCAAAGACGATCCACACAACCCATTTGTCATTGAACAATGTCTCTTTTAATACCCTTTCTGTTCTTTACAGTCAGTTGTTGATCAAAACAACAAAAAAGAAACATTTAATTCTTATCATGCATAGCATGGATGAGATAAAGCAATCCAAGTCTCTCTCATTAACATGCACTCATTTACAGACACTCTTTAAAGAAATGCTGGTTTTCTTAAAGAGACGGTTCCGCATTTTAGCACATGTTTGACAAATCAATGTAAATACTTAGTTAGAAGGTCCCCTGTACAATTGTTTTCATATGTAAGCAAAAGGAACATCTTTCGCACGTACGATCAAACCAGTGCGGTCTGCATTCATGCTTCTGTTTACCAGCAGAGAGAGACTTAAGTGGTTGTCATAATGAATCTGCTGCTCAAATAGTCTTTTTAATATCACAACATCTTTATTTTTTATGTTACAAACCACTTTTGGGGCTGGGAAAATGGAAGGACTAGTTATTTACAACCTTCTATGCTTCTATGCTATGCATTCAGAATCCCATGCTGCATTACGATGTAAACAATATGGCGGCACGCATACACGGCAATCGCGATCACATCTTATTTATCATAATCAATCATTATAAACATTTAAAAAATCACATTATATGTTTGATAATATACTGTTTAATCTGTCCACCAATGCATCTGCTGTGAAGTATAAGGTGACTTTTTTTTTGAAGATTTTGTCAACACAAGCATATAGATGGCCTCAAAGCTAGCAGACATACACTAAAAGCCACAATACTCCTATTTTGATTTTATAGGTTCTTTAACCACTTGCACAGCACCACTAATAAAGAGAATCCAACAATGGCTTGCAGTTTTCTCACGGTTCGGATAAGACCCCCTTCTTAGGCATGTTGGACCGCAAGGTTAATCTCTGGAGTCTGGGAGACGATGCACACTCCAAGAATCAATGTGGCTAGTGTTCCCTTGTGAGCTTAGGCACCAGAAACCAAACCTAATGGGGTCAACCAGCCTGCCGGAAATCCTATATGAGACATCTCAGCTGAACTCTGGGCTAAAGCATTTAGCATTCCAATTCGTGAAAGAAAAAGATCTGTGATCCAAGCAAGAGAGGCCAGAATAGATTAACCAGTGTCAGTGGCATATGTTAAATTTGTTAGCATGAGAAAAGACACAAAAGACTGTGGCACATTTAGGGCCAAAATGATGTTTAATTATGGCTTTGTTGAATCAGTCTCAGTGAAAGATACTTGTCTTAAACAATGGAAAGAAGTTAATTAAGTCCAGTGAGAGTTCGGTGGACGGCATTTTATGAGTTTCAAAATATCGCTCCCTAAAAATAAGTGGAGGAAATCATGCAATTATTTTCCTTCAGGAATCAGGCTGAATGTAGGACAAAGGTAGATCTCTTTTATACTGCTTGTATGGCAATTTCATAATCAAAATAACACTAGCTTGCCTACATTTATGATACCATTGTTTGTCAGATTTTATTGCTGAACTGTTAGTAGATTGTAATTTTGACAGTTTAAGAGATCTGTTCCCCATTCAATTAGATACAAGCTGTACTTCTGGGATCTGGGATATGCGGGCCCCTGGCTCTCGTTGTGGTGTGTTGCTCACTTTGTGTCGGTGAGTGTTAGTGGTCTTCCATGTGGTTGTGTGTGGGTCCCTCAATTGCCCTGAGTGCCAGAGCTGGATCTTGACATTGCATAACAACTGGTGGGAAACATTAAAATAGTCCCTCACATGTCCTGAGTGTTAAAGCAGGATCTCAACATCACGTGGGAGGCAGAGAATACTGGAAACCAGGGAAATTGTGGTGCTCTTTAGAGCAGTGGCAGGGCTTCATGGCTTGGGCCAGGGCGGGGACCCGGGAACAACTACCGTGGGGGGTGGGGGCGGTCCCGGAAAGTTAGGGGCGCACCACGTTAGGGGTTCGGGGGTCTGTGTGCTTTTGGACTAGATTGACTGGGCAGAATCGGCTCTTCTTTTGCCCAGTAGGATATACGTGGACATCTGTCTATAAGATGGCATCATTAAGAAAGACAAATAATTATTATTATTATAAATATTATTAATAAATTTTCATTTTTATTTTTTTCTCTTTTCAATTTTTTAGTCTCTAATAGAAATAATATGTCTGTCATGCTACATAACTTCTCTTTATCATCCCCCTTCTACCCTCTCTCTCTATAACTGCTCATTACTAATATTCTTGGCTGCTTATTAAGGTAAAGAAAAAACAAAAGAACCCAATTCATGAATCATATATACCCCAACTTTTTGACCTAGTTAATATGTACCCTTAAATAATCTCCAAGCTGAAATCAACCCACATACAGTTGTCTGTAATTTGTATGTTACACTCTCCATACTGTAAATAGGTTACACATTACACATTTCTCCTGTTATGAATTTGTTTTTTATGTACTATATGTTCTGTATTGCACTGTCTATGCTAATGCATATATTCCCCCTTTACGTATCTCCTGGTATGTGTCCCTCTTTTTTTTTTTTTTTCTTTTTTTTTTGTTGCTTGTATCCCCTTTATGTACTCTCTATGTATGTTGCAATAAAAAAATTTAATAAAAATTAAATTAAGCTGTACTTTTATGGGTAAAAAGAAAATAGACAAAAAAGTTCCAAACCTGTATGACATTCCTTCTTTTTTTAACTCAAAAGGAGATGTTAGGCAGTATGTTAGCCTCAGACACCATTTATTTTCATATTTTTTTCCATACAATAAAAGTGAAAGGTGACTGAGGTTGTTATTTAAACAACAACATGGGCAAACTTAAAGAAGTTTTCATGACTATCAGTTCCAGTGCGACAGCTATAATTAACAGCTCATTAGCAAGTGGAGTTGTTCCAAGAAGTTTTAAACATGCAATTCTACATCCTTTGTTTAAAACAACTTTTTTGGATCTGGCAATACACAACAATTACAGTCCAAACTGCCTTTAATTTCCAAGATTTTGGAGACAGTTGTTTATTCGCAGCTCTACTCCTATCTAAATACATTTAACATTTTAGATACATTTCAGTCTGGTTTCAGACCCTTGCACAGCACTGAATCTGCATTGTTTCAGGTTCACCTGTCGTCTTCGTTTTATTAGATCTCAGTGCCGCTTTCGACACTATCGACCATAATATTCTTTGCAATCGTCTGGAGTGTATGGTTGGCATCCAGGGTATGGCCCTCCTGTGGTTTTCCTCCTATCTAAAAGAAAGGACATTCTCTGTTAATTTAGGTCATTTTTCTTCTACGTTGGCTCAATTACAGTGTGGTGTCCCTCAGGGGTCAGTTTTAGAACCCTTGTTATTTTCACTGTATATGCTTCCTCTGAGCTCTATTTTTCTGAATTCCCGCCTGCAGCTAGTTCAAAATGCGGCACTAGCCTTTTAACAGGGTCAAGAAAGAGAGATTTTTAGCATCTCTACACTAGCTTCCTGTGAAATTCAGGGTTGATTTTAAAATTCTGATTTATGTCTACAAGGCACTATCTGGTCTCACACCCCAATATATCAGTGACCTTCTCCTCCTTTACTCCCCATACCAGAGCACTCAGGTCTTCTGATCAACTTTTATTGAGGGTTCCTCGTTGCCACTATAGATCTAAGGGTGATCGTGCCTTTTCTGTGATAGGTCCTAATCTATGGAATTGTCTCCCTTTCCATGTGAGGTCAGCTTCATCACTAGCCATTTTTTAATCTTCTTTAAAAACATATTTTTATTCTATAACTTTTGAATAGATCATTGAATAGTTTGAAATGGATAAATACATGAAGCTGCATTTAAAGGTTTTTATTTATTTTATTATTGTTTTATATTTAACTTTAAATCAATCTGTTTTTATATCACTCTGTCATTATTTATTTATTTGTTTGATCTGTAAAGCACTTTGGGTCAACTTCTGTTGTTTTTAAATGTGCTCTATAAATAAAGGTTGACTTGACTTGAGCAAATGATGACAGAATTTTCATTTTTGGGTGAACTATCCTTTTAAAGGGACTACAAATGTGCACAAAAAAGCAAGGAACTCAGTATAGAGAACAAGGAAAAGAATCCACTGTGTCATGATGAAATTCATTAAACCAGCAGACAACAGCAGTCAGGCCTGAGTTCAAATCCTGTCCTCCGTCTCTCAAACTACTGCACATCACCTTAGGTTTTAATCAGTTTCATTGTCTCTATGGAAATACGCCATTGAAAACCGGCTGTTGGACGACCTCCCATAATCCAGGCCTGAGGCTGAAGCTGGCAAGCTCTCCATCCTGTCACTGACAGTGACTACTGCTCGTGAAAGAGTTATAACTACCGAAGGGAGCAGGCGGACACGGCTGAAATGAGCAAACTGTAGCAGATGCGCCTCAAAGTCAAAGCAAAGCTCTGTAGCACCTCGACAACATCTTTAATGTTTAAGAGTACATGATCAAGCCATCTTGTGTTCCTTGAAAGAACACCTTGTCTCTTAGAGGATGTTCATAACTCATAATACATAAATTATTGAGTGAACACTGTGTTCTCACAGTGATGAAAGCGGTGAATGACAATGTGTAGCCACTGTTATGACACATGCACAGCGAGGCTGCAAGACTCCATGCCAAAAACCACAGGTGAGGATTTTTCATAACATGACGGTGAGTTTGAAGCACTCTCCCTCTCTCTTTATGAGATTATGGGCCAGTTGCAGCTGATTGCGCCCCAGGAGACAGACAGAGCATTAGGGATATTCTGAGAGATGCTTGGCTCAGCCTAACTTCAGGCAGGGGGATTTAGACGCCCTGTGGGATGCCTGGCAGCTGCAAACCTCCACAGCAAAGACATTTAACCATTATGATATGGGAACCTTTGTGACTGGAGAATTTAAAAGGATAGCACACAAAGACTGTCATCATTTACTAACACTCATGTCAATCCAAACCCATGACTTTTTTTCTTCTGTGGAACACACACACACACACACACACACACATATTGGTGCGGCTATCTTTATGAGGACTCTCCATAGACATAATGATTTTTATACTGTACGAACTATAGATTATATCCCCTAACCCTACCCCTAAACCTAACCCTCACAAAAAACGTTCTGCATTTTTACATTTTCAAAAAAACATCGTTTAGTATGTTTTTTTAAACGATTTGTATTATGGGGACACTAGAAATGTCCTCATAAACCACATTTATAGCATAATACCCTTGTAATTACCAGTTTGTAACCTAAAAAAATGTCCTTGTAAACCACCCAAACCCACACACACACACACACACACACACACACACACACACACACACACATACAAACATCTTAATTTCTGGGTTCCTTAGAAAGGATATTCTTCAAAAACTCCACTTTTGTGTTGTGATCCATGGAAGAAATGAAGTCATATTAGTTTAGAACAACAGTAAATAAGTAAGTGAATCAATGACAACATAATTTATATTTTTTGGGAGAATTATTGCCTGTGACCTGAATATATTAAAAACAACAAGCATTCCATATGGGTAATAACTTTTACTCTATGGCCACAACCTCTAACCTGACTGTTGACCACAATGCACTAAATTTATTCTCCCTTGACCTTTGTTTAAAAAACGAAACCACCTGCTTCTGTTTCAAAGCAATCCTAACACAATCCTAATGACAATGCACTTGACTAAAGCAGGTACTCAAAAGACAGCGCAGGAGAGGAGAATCTCATTGTGTATTCAGACTAAAGAGAATTGGAGTATCCAATTACAAACGCATACGCTGCTGAATGAGAAAATGGACTGAGTCTTTTTCTTTGTTTCCTTGTATTTTTCGCCAACTGGAACAAAGGACATTTTTTTCGGTTCAAATGTTTTGTGAGATGATCTGGGATGGAATTCATAATGACATGATGTGGCACAAGATCTACTAGGAGTGGGACACACCTACTCATTATTATTATTCTTAGTTAATTTAAAATAATAAAGTAATCAAAAATATGAAATAACACAAATGACAGAAGTCTGCTATGTAGTGACCAAAATAAATGAAAAACAGATCAAAACTTTTCTATTTAAAATTGTTCAAAGTAGCCATCCTTTGCCTATAAATGATCCTGCACATTCTCTCAATCAATGATCTATCCACCTCAGATGCTTTTTGAACAGCGTATTAAATAAGCTTTCTTTTTTTACAATTTGTATTTGTCTACAAATCTATTGTCAAGCATTTAAGTATAATCCTTTCAAATAAAAGGTTTTTAAGATAATGGGAAACAAATTCAGTCAAGTGTGTTCATACTGACAGTCTACATATATAGACTTGCTAAACATAAATCACTTGTGAAAAGTAGTTAGCCATGAAATTCAATATGTAAATATATGCAAATATATGCAACTCATATATTCCATCTTCATAATTAATGGATAACACTAATTATGTATCTGGACTTTAAAGGATTCAGATCTCTCTTTTTTTTTTTTTTTTTTTTTGTTCACTACATTTTTGTTCACTTTAGTTGTAAGATATCAGTCTAGTTATTTTTTGGAACCCAATCAACTTAAATATTGTAGTAATTTGTAAACAAATAATAATGCTAATGATAATAATAAATGTTTTATTATTATTATTATTATTAATAATAATAATAATAATATTGACTTTTAGAATTTTATAATATAAGAGTAATATATTTCAGTCATGCACCTTTAACTTTATAACCCTCTGGCTTTTATTGTGAAGTCCTGGAAGTGTCTGTATGTGGGCTAGTTCACAGTAGTTTAATTAGCTTCTTATTCAAAATCTGGTGAAATGCTTCTCCGGTGTTGTTCTCAATGCATATTAAAAGCGAACCCAACTACTGAACTTCTACATCTGATATTTTGAGGGCTGCGAGCACATCAACAGCATGAGCGTGCTATGTATTTGAGTCAACAGATCCACGCCATTCACTTACACGCAGCACATGCATACTATATATTTACTTATTAAACACAGCCTTTTGCGATTCAGAGCTATCACAACTGTATCAAAGATCAAGTATTACAGCTCTCATGTTGCAATAGCATGCAGGGCAAACTGCAATTCTTAGGCTGGCCAGAAGATAACTTAATAACTAAACATTAAATGATAAATGATTAGCACTCACTAGACCCTGAGGCTGGATGCATCTGTTTTGGTCTTCAAAAGCAGTTTGGCTTTACTGCTTGTAAAAATGCTCCATGCTATTCTGAGGTTGCATGTAGATTGCTATATATTTGCAACACATTTTGAATTACACAGATTACAATGACAGAAAACCAAGACCGATATAAGACAGCCAAGAAATATCAAAGCACATAATGAGGGATTTCCATTTATAGCATGAAGATGACAGTCTTTGAAGCGTCTTCAGTCCAATGCGCATAACTAGAAAATGATGCAAGCCTGACATCAATCCAGCATGATTGCTGTAATAAAAAGCTTGTATTATGCATTTTAGATTAAATCTAAAACATTTATGCTTTACTGTACATTTATGAACAGATCCCCAAATGTCTCTAAAGGTAAGTTTTGTCAGATTTAGCTAAATTCTGGGGGCAAATTTGTCCCCAAACTATAGCCAATATGATCACACACCTACACACAGACCTTAGAAGCTACAGCTCTGGAAAACATTAAGAGACCACTGCAAAATTATCAGTTTCTCTGGATTTACTATTTATAGGTACGTGTTTGAGTAAAATGAACATTTTTGCTTTATTCTATAAAGTACTGCCAGCATTTCTCCCAAATTCCAAATAAACATATTGTCATTTAGAGCATTAATTTGCAGAAAATGACAACCTGTCAAAATAACAAAACAGATGTCGTGTTTTCAGACCTCGAATAATGCAAAGAAAACAAGTTCATATTCATTTTTAAACAACACAATACTAATGTTTTTACTTAGGAAGAGTTCCGAAATCAATATTTGGTGGAATAAACCTGATTATCAATCACAGCTTTCATGCGTCTTGGCACGCACTCTACCAGTCTTTCAAATTGATGTTGGGTGACTTTATGCCACTCCTTCAAGCATCTCGGCTTTGATTGATGGCTTGTGATCAAACCATTTTCTGATGCCCCCCAAAATATATATCTTTACGTAATTAAACAAATATCATAAACGTGCGACAACTAGTCGACTAATGGCTTAAACTAACGACTACTAGTCGACTAGGAAAATCTTTGGTCGGGGGCAGCCCTATGAAAATGTTGCCTTTAGTCATTTTTAAAGACAGAAAGGGAGTCTGCTTCATAGTTGGAATTGGGAATGTAGTTCCACCATTGAGGTAGAGTGAAGCCAAAAGTCCGGGAAAGTGATTTGGTGCTTCTCTGTTATGGTACCACGAGGCGCCGCTTATTTGCAGACCGCAGACGTCTGGTGTGAACGTAGCTCTGCAGGAATGCTTGTAGGTAAGCTAGTGCAGAACCAGTGACTGTTCTGTATGCCAGCATCAGAGCCTTGAACTTGATAGGTGCAGCAACAGGCAGCCAGTGTGGAGCAACAGGGATGGGTGTAATATGCACTCTCTTGGGTTCGTTGAAGACCGTGCTGCCGTGCTGCTGCATTCTGGATCATTTGCAGAGCCCTGACTGTGCATGCAGGCTAAAAGAGCATTACAGTAATCCAGTCTAGATATGACAAGAGACTGAACAAGTATTTGTTTGGCATGTTCAGAGAGGAAGGGTCTTATCTTCCTGATGTTGTAAAGTGCAAATCTCCCTAGGTTTCTGACCATTTCGGATGGTGTTATTGATGTTTTTGGAAGCTATGAGTAACTGCATTTTACGGTACGGTTTCGGTGCAGCAATTATTATTTTATTTTGAAATTATTTATTTTGAAAACAGTGGCTGATGGGCAACAATTCTTATTGTGAAAGCTCATTTATTCATGACTGCACTATTTCTTCAATGAAATTACATGCACATTGTACAAAAACATAAATAATAATAACATTTTAAAATGTGCAATTATAATAATTGTAACAAAATAAAGACATTAGCAGTGCAGATTTCTGTGTCTTTCAGCTCACCACTTGTTCTTATCACTCAATTTTCTATTTTTTATTTTTTATCTTTTTTTCAGGAAAATCAGAATATCCACATTATCAGAGGAGAGGGCGGATCTGTTAGTATGTCCCCTGTTGGAAAATTACAGCGCGTGCTTGTTTATATAGAGCGGCACTACAGAATTTCTGAAATGTGTTCTTGTAGGAAATTTATAACGGGGCTCAAGCACGTTAAGCAGATGCTTAAATCCTGTGTTCTTGACGATTGAGTATGGTCGCATATCTGCAGCAATAAATACTACTATGGTGTTCGTTATCGCTTTAACCCTGTCTAAGCTTGCAGCGAGAGGCTGCTTGAATGCTGTGGCGTGACTTACTTGCACAGGCTGTTTATGATTTGCTCCCGTAAGCTCAAGAGACACACGTGGATAATGTCACCACAAATGAGTCATCATGTAAGATGTTCTTCTTGAGACACACAGACTTTGTCCTGTTCACTACTCGTTGCCCAGTATTACTGTACTTTACTGCGAAATCATAATGCTCCCAAACAACAGATTGTAGAGACGGTGGTGGGTCTTCAATCTCTGGCTTATTTAAGTCAGACATATTTATATTTTTTTTAGTTCCATCACAGTTGGGAAAAATAGAGAGCTAGCTAGTAAAAACTTCACATGCATTTATCTGATCCGCAGTGTTTTAGTGTACCATGTGGTGCTCTGTTTTTAAGTTTTGGTTCTGTGCAGTCCCGTGTTGCTCCGCAATCTTTTTTCATTTTAGTTTTACAGGGTTTGTGTTGTTCATTATATGTTGTTTTAATATTGGTTTCACACATGCTAAGATATGTAATCAGTTGCGTGACTGTGTGTACCGTACCGAAGGCCCTGTATCCGTTTGGTTCACCGCGGATACATGTACCATTGCAGCCCTAGTCTATACAGGAAGTTTGGAGAGTATGTGTAACAATTAACGAGGAGGAAGCTGACATAGCATATAGACATTTACTGTCAAAGACTTTTCAGCATTCCACAATAAGACTTTTCAGCCGAACATTCAACATATGCACTGCTTTTCAGCACCCGCTCTTCTGACACGCAGACCCACACAGACAGCTTAACATGTCTCTCTCTCTCGTCTGCTGCTGTCTCTTCTCCTTAAGTACTCCTGCCGCCCCTCGCTGGAACGCGAGACCGGTGTGGCATGCAGGTGAAAGTCATTTGCCACTTATCTTCCCGGCCTCGCTCTGCCCAGACGCCGCTCGGCTTCGCCCTGCTCACCACAGTATGCAATAGTGTTCTGCTTGGTGCCAAATTTTTGAAAATGTGCTGAAGATATACCACAATTTAAACAACTGGCACGTTTTTTTACAGGATTTTTAACTGTTGCATGGTATATACCATCATAAAGCTCAGTCCTACTGCAAAGTGAAGAAAATAAGAATTCAGCTGAAAGCAACAGGAATATACAGATGTTAAATGAAACAAACCCAAAAATGCATGGACTTCCCCACAAATAATGACTGTTTTCAAGCTGACTCTTTCATGTCAAAGAGATGAGTTGGAATGGTTTGGTAAAATGACAGGACAAAAGCAAATACAAGAAAGAAAGCAAAATAGAGGGAGAGACTTGGAGGAAAAAGCACAGCACATTTTCCTCTACAAGTAAAAAAGCACATGAATTATGGATGCGAACGAGCCAACAGTGCAAGAATTTGATCCCTGACCAGACAGCTCTTGGCTCCCCGTGGAGCAAAACTGCCACCCTCCCCCTCACTGACTTTGCTACCAGCTTCCCTGTCTTTTGAAGAAAGCTGGAACTCTCGGCTTGCAAGGTTTGGAGACAAATGCCTAAGGACAAGAAGACACACACATCTAGGAGACTTCAAGACCTAGCTCCAAGCATTGTTAGCATCTTGATCTTAGTTTAAATTGACTGACATTGGTTTCCCACTTGTTGATTTAGTGAATTTTAGATGTTTATGATGGTTCCACCATGCTGGGTTTGTAGCTCTAATAGGAATAAAGCAGTGGTTCTCAACATGGGGGGCACGCCCCCCTGGGGGGGTGCAGAGAGATCGGAAGGGGGCGCAAATTGTTTTCAAGAAAAAAAAACAGAGACAGGGCATCATTTGGGTACTATTTTATTGCTTTTCAAGTAGAATGTACATAAATGAAAAAAAATATATAAATGCATAAAAATATATAAATGCATCTGCATAAAATTTGTTTTGTTTTTTAAACGTGTTCCGTCTACCTCTGCATTTTCTTTTTGATGGGGAGAGGCGGAGCTTAGCCTGCCTTTTATCTAGCTGTCAGTGCAGACACGTTTCAGAACGTCAGCCGAACGGATTCCATATTGGTAAGAAGTTTATGGATAAGTTCATCACACATGCCAAAAGGAGTTGTGGCTACGATGCGTCGTCAGCACCAACCCCTAAGAAGTGTAAAACACGAAAGTATGACATTAGCTATCTTCAGTTTGGCTTTACGGTGGCTGGGACAGACGCTGAACCACTGCCCCAATGTGTCATATGCGCAGATTTGCTGGCAAATGATAGCATGAAGCCATGCAAGTTGAAGCGCCATTTAGAAACCAAACATCCGACACTCAAAGACAAACCCTTAGATTTTTTCAAATTAAAGTTATCTTGCCTTGCACAGCAGAAACACAACATCAGCAAACACACATCAGTGTCTAACAGGTGTCTAGAAGCGTCCTACTACGTCTCGCAACGAGTTGCTAAATTAGGAAAACCTCACACAATTGCCGAGGTGCTAATCTTACCTGCTGCCAAAGATATCTGTCAAGTCATGTTTGGACACCGTTAGCCGCCGCATATCTGATATGGCATGCGACGTTAAGGAGCCATTGCTAGCTAACATCATGCAAAGCCAGTACTATGCCCTGCAGCTTGATGAGACAACTGATGTTGCAGGGCTAGCACAGTTGCTTACCTATGTCAGATATATAAAAAATGGTAATATTGAGGAGGACATTCTTTTCTGTCGGTCTCTTCCAGTGCACACAACTGGCGAGGCATTGTTTGAAGTTCTGGATGGGTATATACGGGATGCTGGCATGTCATGGGATAAATGTGTTGGGATATGCACAGACGGGGCCCGTTCAATGACTGGGAGGTTTAGTGGTCTGGTCACTCGTGTCCAGCATTAGCCCCTTCAGCCAAGTGGACCCACTGTATGATTCATCGCGAATCTCTCGCATCAAAGCAAATGCCTGAGTCTCTGGAGTCAGTTTTAAAGCAGGCAGTGCAAATGGTCAATTTCATTAAAGCACGGCCATTAAATGCACGCTTGTTTTCCTTGCTTTGTCAGGAAATGGGAGCCGAACATGAGCAGCTTCTATTTCACACTGTGGTTCGCTGGCTCTCCAGAGGTCAGGTTTTACATCGCCTCTACGAATTGCGTTCAGAGGTGAAGACGTTTCTTGTTGATGCGAAGTCCGACCTTGAGCGGTACCTGGACGACCCCCTGTGGTTAGCGCAGTTGTCATACCTTGTAGAAATTTTCGACAGATTGAATTTGTTGAACACATCGATGCAAGGGAGAGATGCCAACATCTTGCTTCTTTCAGACAAAGTCAGTGCATTCGTTGGCAAATTGGGTCTTTGGCGTGATCGGCTGATTAATAAAAATGTTGACATGTTTCCCAACTTCGCTGACTGTGTGCAAGAGACAGGGATAAATGTCTCTCCTTTGATTAACACAGTCGCTCAACATGTTGAAGGACTGAAACAACAATTCGTCCGTTATTTCAGTGAGGATTTCAGTTCATTTGCTTGGGTCAGAGACCCTTCAGTTGCCCAGGAAAAGACCTTTCAGTTGACATGGAGGAGCAGTTAGTCGAATTAAAGAGTGACACCAGATTGCGACACGTCTATAGCTCTTGCTCTCTGCCTTCGTTTTGGTTGAGTGTGATGACTGAATATCCTCAGTTGTCTGACGCCGCCATAAAATTACTTCTTCCATTCGCCTCAACTTATCTGTGCGAGGCCAGGTTTTCAAAATTGACTGCCTTGAAAACAAAATACCGAAATCGGCTCCAGGTGGAGGATGACATCAGGCTTGCACTGTCCAACACTGAACCGCGAATTGCACTTCTTTGTAAAAAGAAGCAAGCGCAGGTGTCCCACTGATTGATTTAACAATGTCATGGCTAACGAGACGCGCCCTGCGTCCCAATTCGCATAATTCACATGCAAATGTTTTTAGAATGCAAGGCGAATGGAATGCAACATGTCTTAAATGTAAAATAGTACACATTATTACAACCTAGAGTTCTCTTTTTCAAAGTAGAGTGTTCAGAAACATTTTTGATCATTTAAGCGCATGTTCCATACATGTCCGTTATATAGTTTTATAAAAGTTATAAAAAATCATAAAAGTTATGAAAAGTAATTAAAAAAGTATAAAAACACAAAAGTAAAAAAAAATAATCTATCTATCTATCTATCTATCTATCAAAAACAGATTATAGATTAGGTTATATATAGATAGATTTTATATAGAATAGATAATCATTATACCTGGTCTCCTCCAATATTGATGAGGGGGGGGGGGGGGGGCACATGATAGGGGAGGCTTGGGGGGGCTTTAGTTCCAAAAGGTTGAGAACCTCTGGAATAAAGAATACAAAAGGAATATCTACAAATGGTGGTCTAGAGGTCGGAAGTACCCTCAGTCATTTACAGTGCACACAAATAAGGCTATGACTACAACCAGTGACATTTATCCAACCCTCAAGTTAATAAAACAACTAAAACTTTGGCCTCATTACAATTAAGAGAGAGCTTACTGTGCAGATTAACATGATCTCCAGCTTAATTGAAAACCTGTGTGGTTTTGCTTACAGTCAAATGTTGTATCCTAAAAAGAACAACAGATGAAATTCAGGCTAGACTTTCTCATTGTTTGTCACTGTACTAAACACATCATGCAGGGACTCAAGGTACCAGAGTATTTGTACCAAGATTTGACTGATGCATTAATGATAACTTGTCCTAAGATACAGACTGAATCTAACGTACTAGCTATTTCTATTGTTAAGGCCATAAAAAATAGAGAAACAGAACCCACGTCTATAATAAAAACAATGCCTACAGTAGATACAGTATAGCTACATTATATACATTCAGTGAGTTAAAAGAGTGCTCAGAGAATTTAGTGACTCATACAATAACTCAGTTTTTGGGAACAGAGAAGAGAAGTTTTTATTGAAACTGGTTAGGACTGCACCAGGCCTCGCAGAATTCCATACCACAAACAGAGGGCCACCAAGCCAATCCTTTATAAAACATTAATTGCTTAGAAAAGCATTGCCTGGAGCCTAAACCATGAAACAATTTCAATGACAATGGAGCACTAAAACTATTACCAGAAAATGGGTGCTGCAAAGCATTTGAATTAATTAAACAAGTCAGGGCACATAAAACAGCCCTTGCTTTGTTTTGTTTTTTTATTTCACAATTTGATTTTCTCCCTTATATAGAAATTTTTAGCACACAATAACATTGCCACACATTTAAGTGAACAAAAAAAGATTTGACTGATGTCATCAGCCACTGACCATGTGACCACGGAAAATCGACATGTTGCTTCCGAATGTTCAGTTACCCTGAAATCAACCCCATCGATCTATCAAAGAAATTTTGATGCAACGATTACGAAATTTAAGAATTGATTATCATTATTTATTAATACCCAATGTGTCCATCTCATATTACACAGACCTTCTTGCAACAGACATGGAGCGGAGCACGTGAGATTAAAGGGAAAGAAAGCACACTTTGAAATAAAGAAAGTTTATGCAGCCGAGTTCACCCCGCCAACCTACATAAGATAAAATGGATGGATGGATATATAGATAAATGGATGGATACTGCCGAGTATGGCTTTCTGTGTCATTATTTAAAATGGTTTGCATCCATTGACCAACATAAGTTCATTGTTGTTATCTTCTTCCCCGATTACAATATGTTAATATCGCTTTTGTGTTTCTCCATAAAATGCGTAACTTCTCCATAAAAAAGTTTAACCACGAATAGAACTTGGCTTAAATAAATGTGACTGGTGGGCAGACATTGGCTGTGAAAGAAAACACTCACTCATTAATTAATTCTCTTTATAGTGAATGCTACAGAATAGGGATCGATTTCAGACTGTTCTGAAGGGAACCAACCAGTTGATTACAGTCACCTGTGATTGGTCAATGACACACGATAGAGGTCTGCATGGGATTGTTTTTTCCACCCCGCTCCTGCAAGTTTCTATCCCGCTGAATTTTACTCCATGATCACCTGCTCTCTGCCCACATTAATTTTGTCCCGACCGCTCCCGTTCCCACAAACCTGCATTTTTTTTTTCCACATAAAGCAAAAGCTTTAATTTTTTACAAATTGATGAGAGAGGTCAACAGAGAATGGCCAGACTGGTTCAAAACTGTTTCAAGCCTACGGTAACTCAGATAACCGCTCTGTACAATTGTGGTGAGAAGAACCCGCTGAGATGCAGGTTGGCGCTGTTTTGGCGGCACGAGGGGGACCTACACAATATTAGGCAGGTGGCTGATTGGTGTACATGCTACTAATACACAGTTTTTCATTCTTTTACCTTGCTCCATTAAAACCTGGATCATATCTGCCTGCACATATACTGGTTTCAGATTTCAGATTTCACAATGCATCACGATGCATCGTAATTGTTAGGTAAAGAATCATAAACAATTTGTTGTCAGAGCGAATTGTCACACCCCTAATGCCCACACTTTCAACAACATGTCCAGCTTCGACCACTGGGGGACAGTAGGTACAATTTTGGTAAGCACAGACCGATTTCAGCACCAGAATGATCTACTGTACTGTACTGAATTCACAGAAAGACATCGCAAAATCAGACTATGGCTATGTTTGGAATAGCAAACTAACATACAGTGTGCAAATGTTCTATATGCATAGAATACCCAGATTACCTGAGGTGTTTTGATAAACTAATTTTCTCAAAAATCTGCTTCATCTTCCTTTTTATGTGTGTAAATAATGTTTTTTTTATTTTTATTATTATTCCACTATGTAATTCGCTCAACCTGACTTTCCATTTCTAGTGTATCAAATGAAGAAAGTACAACCACAGGCTGGGTTTCTCAAAGCACTAAGTAGTATGTTAGTAGCACTCAAAGGTGAAGTGTGCAACTTTTTTTGATATCAAAATACTTCCTAATATCACAGATTATTTTTCATTGACAGCTATAAGTAAGCCATTCGTGGGTTTACCTTACCCAAATGTATAAACACTGAGCCTCCTAGGCAAAATCAAAACATTGATGTTTATATTTTGAGCGGCCTGCTCAACTCCACCTATCCCTTTCTAGCTCAACCTATAGCGTGAGTTTGGGCCTTGGCTATTTGTAGTAAACTGTTCAACCAGGAGAATATGAACATCCATGGCAGACGTGTTACAAAGGAAATTAAACTTAGCTTCCCCAAAATTCGAAGACTTGGTAAAAACAAAGAGACAGAGAATGAAGTAAAACCAGAGTGAACATTTACAAGGTGGAGGACTTTGATGGAATTTTTGGGGTTCGATTCTTGCCGTGTTGCTTCTTGACAGGTAAGCTACACTCTGGTATTACCACACAAATTAGCGCATTACTGTCGAGCTTCAGATACATTCGTAAGATACTCAGAATATGTATCGTTATGCTTACTAGTAACCATGAACTATCCTACCTCTTGTGCTGGATACCCCCTAGTGTACTTGATACAAGTACACAGTGCCTTGAACTCTAACCAGATGATCTGTTCATATTTACAAAGGTCTATGAGTAGTTCAATACTGATGCCCATCATTTTAGTCCTGTTCTGTGTGCATTTGTTCCGTTTCCAGCCAAAGTAACAAAACTTTAGGCTACATGAGAGTCCCTTATGATTCACATCGCATACATTCACGTTACAAGCATTTATTGCATCATGTTCATTAATTTCTATAAAGTTACTCATCAATACAAACCCCTTGCCTGTATAGTCCTCGTAAACCATAGGCTCGGCTCGCGCCACTAACAATTAGCTTTCATACATGTAAGCAGTATAGGGTGGGAATCACAAGGTACAGTTGTGCTCAAAAGTTTGCATACCCTGGCAGAAATTGTGAAATTTTGGCATTGATTTTGAAAATATGTCTTTTATTTAAGGATAGTGAGCATATGAAGCCATTTATTATCACATAGTTGTTTGGCTCCTTTTTAAATCATAATGATAACAGAAATCACCCAAATGGCCCTGATCAAAAGTTAACACACCCTTGAATGTCTGGCCTTGTTACAGACATACAAGGTGACACACACAGGTTTAAATGGCAATTAAAGGTTAATTTCCCACACCTGTGGTGTTTTAAATTGCAATTAGTGTCTGTGTATAAATAGTCAATGAGTTTGTTAGCTCTCACGTGGATGCACTGAGCAGGCTAGATATTGAGCCATGGGGAGCAGAAAAGTAAAAAACCTGCGTAACAAGGTAATGGATCTTTATAAAGATGGAAAAGGATCTAAAAAGTTATCCAAAGCCTTGAAAATGCCAGTCAGTACTGTTCAATCACTTATTAAGAAGTGAAAAATTCGGGGATCTCTTGATATCAAGCCAAGGTCAGCTAGACCAAGAAAGATTTCAGCCACAACTGCCAGAAGAATTGTTCGGGATACAAAGAAAAACCCACAGGTAACCTCAGGAGAAATACAGGCTGCTCTGGAAAAAGACGTGTGGTTGTTTCAAGAAGCACAATACGACGATACTTGAACAAAAATGAGCTGCATGGTCGAGTTGCCAGAAAGAAGCATTTACTGTGCCAATGCCACAAAAAAGTCCGGTTACAATATGCCCGACAACACCTTGACACGCCTCACAGCCTTCTGGCACACTGTAATTTGGAGTGACGAGACCAAAATAGACCTAAATGGTCACAATCATAAGCGCTATGTTTGGAGAGGGGTCAACAAGGCCTATAGTGAATAGAATACCATCCCCACTGTGAAGCATGGTGGTGGCTCACTGATGTTTTGGGGGTGTGTGAGCTCTAAAGGCATGGGGAATCTTGTGAAAGTTGATGGCAAGATGAATGCAGCATGTTATCAGAAAATACTGGCAGCCAATTTGCATTCTTCTGCACGAAAGCTGCGCATGGAACACACTTGGACTTTCCAGCATGACAATGACCCTAAGCACAAGGCGGAGTTGACCCTCCAGTGGTTACAGCTGAAAAAGGTGAAGGTTCTGGAGTGGCCATCACAGTCTCCTGACCTTAATATCATCGAGCCACTCTGGGGAGATCTCAATCGTGCGGTTCATGCAAGACGACCAAAGACTTTGCATGACCTGGAGGCATTTTGCCAAGACGAATGGGCAGCTATACCACCTGCAAGAATTTGGGGCCTCATAGACAACTATTACAAAAGACTGCACGCTGTCATTGATGCTAAAGGGGGCAATACACAGTATTAAGAATTAAGGGTATGCAGACTTTTGATCAGGGGTCATTTCATTTTTTTCTTTGTTGCCATGTTTTGTTTTATGATTGTGCCATTCTGTTATAACCTACAGTTGAATATGAATCCCATTAGAAATAAAAGAAATGTGTTTTGCCTGCTCATTCATGTTTTCTTTAAAAATGGTACATATATTACCAATTCTCCAAAGGTATGCAAACTTTTGAGCACAACTGTAACTGGCGATATGATATAATATTGATATTTAGGTCACAATACGATATTATTGCGATTCTTTAGTTTTGGTGTATTGCAGTTCAAAACTTTGATATATTACGATATTTCACTCAATGTTTCTCATTCGTCTTCATCGGACTTAAGAGAACTTCAAATTTTCCAAATCACCAAATGCATTGTTAAATTAATATAAAAGTGCCAGTTTACAAAACAAGGCCAGTTTATTTCCTAATATCTATGTATAATGCAAAGCCATAAGCATATAAGACCATAATGGCTCCCTATTTCTGTGGTTAGGTCAATGTAGTTAGATAATAATTCCTTACATTTATGAATACAATAGTAGCCTAAACACTTTAAAAATATTATTTATTACAACATAGTTTCAATACACAAAAGTATAATAGATTTCACCTAAAAGGTTAGCCTATTTAATATTATACTAAAATGTTTATCAAAATACCTCAGTTAATGTTACTACTGTAAAATTGTGATACATTTTAGTAAGGGAGGGTGATTATGTGTAACGCATGATAACTGCACCTTCTAAGGGACTGTTGTTGAATTCCTAGATCAATTTGGCAAAGAAAATTTTGTTCCCATCACCATAATATTAATGTGCAAATATCGATACATCACGAGAAAAAATATCACGATACTTTAACATATCAATATTTTTTCCCACCTCGAGTGAGCAGGTTATGCTCCATTAACACAAAAAAGAGCAGCTTTGTTGACTCACCTTTTCCAATCTAGTGTAGAAAAATCAGTACAACCCACTTGATGATGTCAACTGTACACAAGTAAGCTGCTGATGACATCAGGTACCAAGACCAGCACCCAAACCAGTATTCCTGTATGTGGGCATGGTAGTGCATGATAAAAATGGTAATCAACTAATTTAGAACAGGGGGTGTGTGGCTGTGTTAAATATGCATCACGCATGTGACAGTTTGAAGGTGATTGCTGTCAGGGCAGACAAGATATGCCAATTTACGCAGGAAGCACGTAAACATGTTTGGCTCCACTTTTATAGAGCTCTGATTAACCTCTTGATGAAGCAAATTCCAGCCTGGAGAATGATGCCAATGGGCAACAATGTTTAATTAAATGTGACTCATTAAGGAAGGACATCAATGAGCCACTTAATAACTAGTATTCATCTTCAGCTCTCTGACCAGCACTCATTGGATTTTTCAGTCGAAATGGACATTAATAGGTACATTTCAAAGGAAGCGGAAGCTCTTTTATTTCTCTCTTCTCCGACTTC
Organism: Myxocyprinus asiaticus; assembly: GCF_019703515.2. NCBI lineage: Eukaryota > Metazoa > Chordata > Actinopteri > Cypriniformes > Catostomidae > Myxocyprinus > Myxocyprinus asiaticus. The sequence goes on from NC_059379.1 coordinate 10,776,002, forward strand.
AATAGCCGCCAAATGTAATTACTGAGGCGAAGCAAAAGCGTCTTGGAAAAAAATGACTTTTACAATTGAATTACAAATGCGTCATCACTCAGCAACAGCAGTCATTTCTTTCAAAACTTCAAAACAATCTTTTGTGCTTTTCCATTTTCCAGTCAACCACGTTCCATTATTAATACGCAACCACTGACATCTTATCAATAGCACATCATAATAAAATGAGACGTAATTTTATTCTGCACAGTCTCATAAGTTATGGAACAAAAATCACATAAATGAATAAGTCAAGAAACAAAAACATTTCATAAGTACACTGAAAGCAAACAGACCCTTGTGCTTTGAAATGTGTCTTACAGTATGTCAGAATGCCAACAATCACACAACACCAACTTCATCTGCATATCTTCTTGGCAGTTCCCTTCCAAAACACTTTTAATGTGCATAGACCAGACAAGACAAACACATCAAATACCTCCTACACACCTCATAAGCCGCATGATGACAAATGAATATACATTATAAGCTGCCTAAGTTAACATTAGATAATGCAATATGAACCAACAAAGTGTAGCCTATTTGTAAAATGACCAAGATTAATAAATGGGTCCTACTTTATATTAGGTGTCTTTAACTACTATGTACTTAAGCATTTGATACAATGTACTATTATGTGCATATGTGTTGTTGCATTGTATTTACATTTAAAGCACCTGCGTGTAATTACATTTGTAGTTACACTGTTAACCTTCTAACTCTAAACCTAATCCTACTCCAACCTCTACCATAAAACCTAACTCTAACCCCTAACCTTAACCCTTCCTATACTCCTAAACCTACCTGTACCTGTAGCAAGCAGCAAATGTGAATCTTGTGAGAATTTTGCAGAACAACATGTAGTTACACAGTAAATATGATGTACTGTATGTATTTTAATGTAAAGACACCTAATATATAAAGTGTGACCATAAATGATACCTAATGTGTTAACTAATGTTAAAGAATAGAATCTTCCTGTAAAGTGTTACCCCTTTGTGTCAAGTAATGAGCTTGTCACAAACTGAAAATGGAAGACCAAAACCCAGTTAAGAGACATTTAAACATGTTGACATTTCTGTTCCCTTACCCCATTGTACAAACTGTAGAGAATGTGATGGTCTCGAGAAAACTGTAAACATTAAAACTTTGCGTTAACAATAGTATTGATTTGTGCGTTCACAACAAACACTATGACCTCGTACAAGCCTAAGCCAATCCATCAAACCTGTCACGCAACACTCTAATCTCCATACATTGCTCGAGGCATGAAGGCGAGATGTTTTCGCATCCATCGGACTGCCAAATAGAAACTGAAGTCAGAGCCAACCAGTGTGCGCGCGTGTTTCCAGAGAAAGCAAACAGCCCCGCACTACACGCATGCAACACAGCACTAACTGCGCGTCTCCTTACCTTTTTTTAATGTCCACTTTCAGAATGGTCGCGCGAATCCGAATCAAATTAACGTCACAGAAAGAACTTTGAGCTGATGTCGCTTGAGCGCATCCTGCAACGCTCGCGCTGCTCCGCCATCTTCATCAGCTAGCCTCTAGCGCCGAATGAGCGAGAACAGCTGATAGGCGCGCGCTCCGAGCGAGTCGTCGCACAGGGAGGGTTCTTTAAAAAAAAGCCCGAAGTTCTGAGGTCCTCCATCCATATCTACATCTATATCTATATCTATATCTATAGATAGATAGATATAGATATAAATAGATATAGATATAGTGTACAAGCTCCAACAAAGCTACAGGTCTCCCTGTAAGGACAAGGTGATATAGTGTTGATATACAGGTGCAAAAGTGAAAGGGCAAACCTTATCACAATATGCAAATATTGTGATATAGCAAGAACATTAGGTCTAACTTATAACTTATGGGAAACAATTTATTGCAGTACAGGTATACATTCTGCACTCAATAATAATAATAATAATAATAATAATAATAATAATAATAATTTTAAGATTTATGCATTTTAATTTATTAACAAAATTCCACCAATTGAATAAGTAACCTTTCATCAAATAAAATACAAATATTTTAAGTTTTATTAATTTAATTTAGTTAAACATGGAATTTTGATATGATTTTAAATCTTAAAAAAATAGGGTTTTTTTTTTCCTTTTTTTTTTTTTTTTTTTTTTGCATTTTTCATGCATTCTGCATCATTCATTCATGCATTCTGCATCTTCCTCATCTGCCAGCCTAACAGTCTTGTTGGTGACCTTTTTAACCAGATTGGGTTTGTTTTTGTCATTAAAAACTATTGATTTAATCATGCTGAACAAAACTGAAAATCATAAACAAGTCTTTTGTCTCAAAATAAATATGTAAGAATTTCAGGGATTCTAATTGGCTATAGAAATCTGTAACATTGTCAGAAAATTATTAAAGCTTAGATCAAATGAATTTTTTTTTTTTAACCTTTTGTCATTGCATTCAATGGGAAAATCTTGTAGTGGAAAATGACAAACATTGTTCGAAAAGTGCTGTGGTGGTGTTTGTTGTTATTTTGTGTTTTGGGAGAAAAAATATCTTAAGAGCCGTTTACCGTGGGGGGTCTATAGCCCTGTTGTACCTACATACTGTATGATGCATTTCTAATATGATGATGATAAGCAGTTACATTTTGCACAAATTAAGGTAATTTCCCAGATCCAAATCAAGTCCATAAATGCAAGTGCAATAAACACAGATAAAGTGAAAACAGAACTGCCTTTGCAAAAATGAACCATGGTAACCATTGTTTCCACCAAAATGCCATAGTTGCTACAGTTGTTACAGCCACCACAGTCATCACAAATACAAATCAATGACAAGTAGTCTGAGAGCATGTTTTGTACAGTGGTTACCATGGTATGTTTTTGTAAGGGGAATTTGTATGTATGTTTGAGTTCTATTAGACAGATGTTAAAGACTAATGGGTTTACTAGTAGGTCATTTATTCGTTTGTGGAAATTATTTTACACTTGATATGATTTAGCCTACTTATATTTGTGCCATTTTAAGGTATTTTTTAATGCTGTCTGCAGCATCAAGAGAGAAACAAATGGGGTCACTTGAATACTTTTCTTGCAGTAGTAGAATAGGCCTTAGTTAAATTATAATGACAATCAATTGAACACTTTTTCACATCCAGTCAAACTCTGCAAAATAACACAATCACCAATGCCACAAGAAGAGGTCATTTATTTTGGCACTTGTCACACATGAAAATATTCAAAGCATATTTACAGAAAAATCAAAGACTTGGTAATGATTGAGAACATCATAAACAAACACACAGATGTTTGCATGACATGCAACAGACAACAACCCCTCCAGACTCGGCCCCTTATGGCTCTTGATGAAGAGTCCCAAGGCTCCCAAGTGACTGGCCACTTTAAACAGTCTTCTGGGAGGCCAGAGTAGTTTACTTAGTTGAATGTCTTTTGAAGATCTAAACAGACACCATCCAAAAACATAGAGAGAATTAAGTCTTTAGAAGCACTCTACACAGTCCATGTTCCATTTAATACATCTCAAGAATTGTACCTACTAGTCCTATTGAAGCAAAAGAGAAGATGTGCTTTGAGATCTAAACCAAACTGTTTCTTCAAAATTCAATGTGGAATGCATCGCCTACTGGATTTTATAGCAAGATAGATAATACTATGGAATGGAAGGAATGGCTCATTGAGGTCACATGAATAATATATGCCTAGTGACTAATTTAGCAGGCAATATCAGACAGGTTATTAAAATAATTTGTACGACAATATGCATTAATAATAAAGCAGGCTGAATATAACTTTTTAATGTTAAGAGCGTGCTTTCAAAAGTAATTTAAGAACTTGCAGTAAATTGCACTTGTGTTTTAGGGAGTGATTCTGCAGATATTTGTTGTTAAAACCCATAGATTGTACTTTGTGTCATTATGTACATAAAAATGGACATTCATATCCATACAAAAATATTAGCCAAATAAATATTCCTTACAGGATAAAGACTATTTTGCATAAATGGGAATAATCACAAATAAGAAGTAAAATACAATAAATAATGCAGTATGTACATTTTAAAATAATAGGAACTCTTACTGCAGGATTTCTGCATTCTCATCCATGAATCATCATCACCTGTAATGTCACTTCTTTCACATTGTTAATCACCAATTATTGAATAAGCTAACTTTTAAAGAGCCCTTGTTACTTACATTTTTCTCTCCAAGTGAATGACAAAAATGAATCACTATTTGCATGAACTTATCATTGAAATTATGTTCCATAATTCCACTAGAATTTGTGAAGAAACAGTGGACAGAGTTTAAAATGAGAAACAGAGATGAGACAGAAGAATGTTTCTAAGCACAGCACAAAACAGTATGGAACTCCAATAGAGTAAAAAACACAATATTGCCACCCACTGGATGAAAACACACAGTTCACAGAACAAAGCACAGGAGCAGATGGAGATGCTACAAAATAAATCGTTATAACACTGACAGTCAACAAAAATGTAATAATTGATCGTCCCAACCGTGTCTTCGTTCAGACACATTCGAAATTAGAAACTCAAAGAAGTCCTCTTGATTTTACCTTTTTGATGGACGAAACCATTACAAATTGCCATTTAATATTTACATAATGACACATTGTATTAAATCACCATAACAAACTGATTCAATAAGACGATTAGACATAAATGTCATTATGCTATCCGCTATTATGATTCTAAAATGCCATCTAAGCCCGAAAACTTCTAATAAGGCAGAGATGAAACAAAACAACATATCCAAAGTCATTTATTTTCAAGAGCTTTTTATATTTATGTATTAGTTCTGATATGGACCATGTAATTGAATGTCAATTTGAAGAGCTAAATATTATTAGCATGATATCCATTATTAAAAAAAACAAACAAACAGTAACTGCATGATGGCACTGAATATTTTAACACTATGACACATTTATAGAAGACTCATGGCTTTAATGATCACTTTGACTGTCAGCTGTATAAAAAAGCCTGCATGATTCATGGCGACTTCGATTTTACTTGTTAAATCCACAACACTGAAAAAGTCAAGTTCAAGCCTTCGAGTAGTTGAACCCCCAGAGCAACCCATTCAGTTTCCTTCTGAACGCAACTACATAATAAGAAATAAACCTGCTTTGCAGAGCTTATGCTAGCATTCTCTACCATGCAGAAGGCCTGGGCAGATGCATTGAATGGCTTTTGAATACAATACATACATTAACATGCACTGCAGCCTCTGGACAGCACTGACTATAATAATTTTAAATGCACAACAGAGTCACACATCGCCCTTTCCTGTAATGTCATTGTACCTTGCTTTTATACCCAGAGATTAAGGAGAGGCTCTAATCTCTAAATCCTAAAGACAACATAAAAGTGAATTGTACAGATAGAATACAGAGGAGTTAAGATCCAGGACTACGGCAGAGAGCAGAGTGTTCAAAGCATAAAGCACTCTCAGGCTCTTGTGTCTCCTTTCATAGAGTCCTGTTTTTCAGAAGTGTGACAGGCGGTTTGTTTTAGAGAGCGAGATGTGGTTCAGTGCTGGAGAGGGGCGGTGCTATGTGTCACCTGTTCGATCCAGGGCAGGTAACGGCTGACCCGTGAATATACACCTGGGTAAAAGGGATCACCGCAGCCGTGGCCCCAGGAAATGACCCCTGTGAGCACCCAGCGCCCTGCCTCGCCCTGACACACTAGCGGACCTCCACTGTCGCCCTGGCAGCTGTCAGCATGCTTTCGGAGGTCAGAGGTCATGCTGCCAGCACACAGCATGTCGTGGCTAGTGAAGCGCTCGCCGTAACGCTTCTTACACTGCCATGAGGGCAGAAGAGGAACCCAGGCCTGGAGAAGAGTGCTAGGATGCTCAGATTCTAAAAAAAGAAATAAAAAAGGACAGAGAGACAAAGATGAGTGAATCAGTAAACTCATTCAGAGAGGTTAAGGCCTGACATGCACCTCTCCGAAAATGTAACTACGAGTCTGTGATTGGTCCACTTTGTAACCAGAGACCCTCTTTTAGGATGATTAAAAAAGATATCTGAGGTTTAATATATAAAGACTATTTTAATCTATACTATGTATATACTGTATATATATATATATACATACAGTATGTGTATATATCCATATATATACATGATATATTTATACGTACATTATGACACATATCATGTTGTATTTTGGCTCGTTTTAATCAGGAGCATCTGCTGTTTTAATATTAAGTTTATGGGCCCTATTTTAAGAGCACTAGCATTAAGAGCAGCGCTATGCCATAAGTCAGAAGCGCAAAGTCATTGGGCATGGCCATGAAGTTTTGGTATTTTTATGCAAGTATACGCTAGTCTAGGTGAAAGTAGGTTTGGCGAAATCGCATGTGCAATGCGCAACTGGGCTGGATTAAGTGCAAATTAATTCTGAGGTTTTCTCCAGTTATTATTTCGCTGTCTGCATCCTATTATAGGCCTATAGTTCACTGTCTCAAGCACCAGTGATATCAACGAAGAAAACACATTCATAAGAAGTTGGTAGTGCAAATGGACTGTATGCAATGAATTAGAACAACTGAAAATTACGTTGTTTTGTGCATTAAAATGCATCCTTGATGACTGTCGGGCATATTTCTATGACAGTGACACGCTCCTTTAATACGCATGGAAAATGTGATTCTCCTCAGAATTTGGATGTAGGCTCCGTTAAATTACAGAGAATGTAAGTATTATTAATCATTTTCATCTACTGACACACAAATCGCGGCTAACATTAACAGTGATTGTATCGGCACGCACTTCACTTCTACTGGTCAATTTTGATAAATTAAAATAATTTATTGAAACACAATAAAAATTAACTAAAAATTTTTCTAAATTGAAATTACACTTCAAAAGAATTGAAAATATGATCAAAATAACAAAGCGATTCGATTTGGAAACCAATTCCAAACATTTTACACTCTCCAACTTCTTCCACCAACCCATTTATTTACTTAAAAATCACTCTACAACAACAGGTGGAGAAATAACTTTAGACTTACAAATTAGACCATAAATACAATTGTAAATGTAAACATAATAATACTTGAAAAATAAATCATGACCTATAGATAGCTTAACACAAATCTCATCCATTTTTTTTTCTCTTTCATCTAAGACTCATATAAAACTCTAATTGTCAGGGACATAATTTGATGTTCCACCATATTTTTAGAGTTTGGACATGAACTTTATTACCACCTGCTAGTGGAATCTCCAAACTACAAATGCAGGAACTGAGTTTAACAAATCTTCCACTTCATTAACATACAATACACCCACAGTTTGCGTGTATACACCCACAATAGTACAAACACTCCCACCCACGCCCATTTGTGCTTTGCACTGGCATGAAAATTGTGATTAGAATTATCGATATGCTTGTAGTCTACTTGACCTTTCCGATCTGTATAATGTTTTGATCATATTTTTATTATTATTATTGTTTGGAGAGAACACACACAGATACACTGAGGACATACACAAGATGCAGGAATAGACGACAGAACTTGACAGAAGCAAATGGACATTATAATTGTCCACATGTTTGTTATGAAATAATGTGGTGCTGAAACTGGGCCCAAATTTTAAGGGTAGAGACTACAAGGGGTTTTTGGGAAATTGGTGTGGGTGAGAGAGGGAGGAAAGAAAATACCAACACTCCCAGTGAGGACGGATGGCAAGAATGACTATACATAAGACACCAATCAGCACTGGAGGACCCTAACCAAAAGTTCAGTCATGTGATCATATGTTTGACATGTACAGAAAATAATAATATTTCAAGTTATGAAAACTATAGGTTTTTGTATATGTGCAGACAGCTTCATTGATAATAATAATAGCAATTTGGTTGTGATGTGTTGCAATGTGCCACTCACTTTTAATTTAGACACGGTGTAAGTGTAGTTTAGACAATGTTGGTTATTTACAGTTACCAAGCAACAGTGCAACTAAATTAATATAGAATTGACCGATCTCATGTAATATATAAACAGTACTGTGCAAAAGTTTAAGGCATTTAAGATGTTTCACAAAAACATTTGTCTTAAGATGGTTATTTATATCTTCAGCTTTAGTGTGTCAATAGGAAAAATACATTTTAGACTCCCAAACATTACTTTTGCAAATAGAAAGATTAGAATAGAAGAACAGGGAGCTCTGCAAGAGAAGGCATTGCCCCCACAGAGCCCCCCACTGAACATCGAGTCAGTCTGGGATTACATAAAGAAACAGAAGCAATTGAGACAGCCTAAATAGATAGAAGAACTGTGGTGAATTCTCCAAGAAGCTTGGAACATCCTATTTGCCAACAACCAAGAACAACTGTGTCCAGGTGTACCTAGGAGAATTGGTGCTGTTTTAAAGGCAAAGGTGACCACACCAAATATTGATTTAGCTTTTTTATGTTTACTGGACTTTGTATGACATTAAGTGATAAATGAAAACTGTTTATGGCATTATTTTTGAAGACATCCTCACTATGCAACATTTTTCACAGGTGCCTAAAACTTTTGCACAGTACTGTATATAACCGCAAAATAACTATATTGTGATATATACTTTTACTGTGATATAAAATGACGCATACCAAGACCTCAAATTTTTGTCATACTGCCCACCTCTAGTACATCTTTAATTGATCACATCATCCGTGCATCTCATGCCAATATTAGAATATCCCTACATTACCAGTTACTCCCCATCCGGTGATGACACAAGATGCAGGTCTCTTGCCCCACTTGCTGCCAGGTGCAGGCAGGCAGGCGGCGTTAGTATGCGGGTTAAAGGCCACACACTTCCCCTCAGCGCCCTTCAGTCGAATTAGTGCCACATCATGCACCCAACTCTCTGTATGGTACTTCCTGTGCACCTCTATATGCTCTGGAGACAGCACACGCTCAAAATCATCCTGCTCCTGCGTGTGATAATCCCCGAGTTTCACCACATACCGTGAAGCATCACTTCCAAACCTAAAGAACAGAGATGTGAGAGTAAAAATATTTGGAGGGTTTAAAGGCAGAAATGTGAAGCTTATAATTTTATAAAAATACTTGGCTCGTTTTAATCAGGCGCATCTGCTGTTTTAATATTAAGTTTATGGGCCCTATTTTAAGAGCACTAGCATTAAGAGCAGCGCTATGCCATAAGTCATATGCGCAAAGTCATTGGGCATGGCCATGAAGTTTTGGTATTTTTATGCAAGTATACGCTAGTCTAGGTGAAAGTAAGTTTGGCGAAATCGCACGTGCAATGCGCAAATGGGCTGGATTAATTGCAAATTAATTTTGTGGTTTTCTCCAGTTATTATTTCGCTGTCTGCATCCTATTATAGGCCTATAGTTCACTGTCTCAAGCACCAGTGATATCAACGAAGAAAACACATTCATAAGAAGTTGGTAGTGCAAATGGACTGTATGCAATGAATTAGAACAACTGAAAATTACGTTGTTTTGTGCATTAAAATGCATGCTTGATGACTGTCGGGCATGTGACTATGACAGTGACACGCTCCTTTTATACGCATGGAAAATGTGATTCTCCTCACACACTCGAATTTGGATGTAGGCTCCGTTAAAATACAGAGAATGTAAGTATTATTAATCATTTTCATCTACTGACACACAAATCACGGCTAGCATAAACAGTGATTGTATCGGCACGCACTTCACTTCTACCGGTCAATTTTGATAAATTAAATTAATTTATTGAAACACGATAAAAATTTACCAAAAATGTCTAAATTGGTAATTACACTTCAAACAAAATGAAAATATGATCAAAATAACAAAGCGGTCAAAAAATCATACCAATTCCAAACATTTTGGAATGTGAAGCTTATAATTTTATAAAAATACTTACATTAATTCTTCTATTAAATCTTGTGTATTGAGCTGCAAATTTGTATAAATTGTCATTCTTACACTTGTTTAGGGTTTACAGTGTTATGTTGTCATAGAAACGAAGTTGTAAAATTAGGGTTTGTTTACATTACATCATCATGGCAACACAGTTGTAAAATTAGCTATAACTTTACACAGAAAAGGTTAGTAAGCAATTTTATCACACTAAAATCATGTTAACATGTATATTTTTTAAATCTTGTTGCTATCCTTTTGAAACAGTGAGTATTTTAACGTTCAAAAATTGGCCCCTATTCACTTCCATTGTAAGTGCCTCACTAGAACCCAGATTTTTGAATTTTTTTAAAGAAAAGAAGGAATGAGTTGTAATAATTTTTTGTGGTAATCAACATCATGCCACAAATGCTGCCGCTTGGGCTTAACTTGTATTGAACCTGGAAAATTCCATTAATATCAATTGAATGTTATTTTACTGTTAATTTAGAGGAAGTGCCATATGCTAATCATAGGGCTGAGCAACTGAGCATGACTGCTGCCTCATTAAAGACAATATTGAAGAGATTTTTACATTTGTATCTAAATACATTTGTGATCACAATTAGAAGTTTGTATCTTGGATAATTATAGTTTTCTAAAAGGTTTTTACATTTATCTGATCCAGAAGTGTTTCTCACCTGGTGCGTCGCCACATCGCTAAATGCAATTAATAAAATTCAACTAACCATATAGTTGTGCATATTTACGATAGAAAAACAAAAGTTCCTAAACTTTTTAAAGGGAGGCGAAAACACTTCTCATATCTTTTATTGTTGACCTCAAAAACAGAGCGTCCAATCGAACTCAATATTTTGTGAAAAAAGTATACTATGAAACAATGTGGGGGTTTTCTGCAGTAAATTATTGGCTGTGAAGAGCATGAAATCATCGAAATTCAAGAGATGTCTTGGAACAAAACAAAACTGCAGTTAATAAACTTAATGAATGTCAATTTGATTTTAAAGTTAGATTTTTAAGGGCATTTTACTAACAATTTCAATACTGTATTTGGATACTTTATGTCAAATCTAGGTCCTGATTCCTGAATCAAAGCCAGTCGAGAACCACTGATCTGTAAGACAAACAGATAAAATGGCAGCTATCTTCTGCTGATGTCCAGCAGGTGTCTCTCTTACCGTTTGAAGCAGTGAGCTGCAGTGAGCAGCCAGCAGGAGTTGATGAGCGTGGCTCCGCACAGAGGCTGATTCCCTTTAGACTGAGATCTAAGCCAGAGGGATGCCTGCCAGGGCCAGTCACCCCTGTGGGGTATGCATATGTGCACACAAACACACACAAACATACAAAAGCACACACAAACACAGCGGATGAGGTAGAATAAAAGACACCATTGTATTTTTCTTCTGTTGAAAAACGTTTTGGTCAAGAGAGGGCAACATGGGGAGTGTCAGAGAATCAAAGTAATGATAAACAACTTAAAGGGATATTTCACCCAAAAATGAAACTTCTATAAACATTTATTCCCCCTCACGTCATTTCAAACCTGTTTGACTTCAATCTTCTGTAGAAAACAAAAGAAGTCATTTATAAAAAAATTTCCAAGCTGTTCTTTTTCATACAATGAAAGTGAAAAGTGACCATGGCTGTCAAGCAATATTTTCAGTGAATAACAACTTAAATTTCAGTATGTTCCTCAAGCAAAGCTTTCATATGGCTTCAGAAGACTTGGGATATAGCGCATGAGTTGTATGGACTACTTTTATGATGCTTTTATTAGGAATATCACAAAATATCGATACATGGATTTTTGACCAGCACATTATGTTCCTGATACGTTTTTTGGAGGCATCAATTTATTAACATTAGCAGACAAATTAATTAAAAGCCAGATTTTTTTGCTTTCATTTAATGTAGGTGTAATAGCTTTGGTAGACCACAAGGGGATGATATAATATTAACTGAAGCCAGTCGCACACTGGAAGAGAAGCGCAGCGTCACAGGTAGGACAAGGTACATGCATCACACATAGGACACGTGGATGTGGTGCAGGTGCCAGTTCAAAGTTGTGAATCTAGTCACATTACATACAAAATTAGCAAAAGGTATTTTGTACTTCTTCAAGAATAAACAAAGTGACGTTTGTTTAATTTGCAGGTGAGTTTGCAGGTTAGCGTATGAAACCGGTGTCACTGCACAAATGGAACGATTAGAAATGGCGACGTTTATTATGCTATTTCTATATATGTAGCATTGAATAGGTTTCATTCAAGCTGTTAAACCACAAAAAGACATACTTGTAAAATACTGTACATTGTGTAGGCTATATGAAAGATAGATATACACAATATATCATCCAGTGATGACTAGAGTATATAATCTATGTCCTTTGAAAATTATTTGGGTCGAATTTAATGGAAAACTATGTGACATGCTCGGTGGTGCTGCAGAATTTTGAGCAGACTTTGGAGTCGTAGCTGGGTGCTAAGGTGTGAAGAAAATGATTGTTTTTGAATTTTAGAACGTGTCATGTCGTCCGCCAGACATGTCCGGTATTCGACCCCCTTTAAGTTACCCTGCAGCTCACACTTTACCAAAGTTGAGCTGAGAAATATGTATACAGAGCAAAAAAAACTATTGTGCAAAGTTTTGCCTTATATCGTAAAAAATACCGACATAGATCGATAATCATTGGGACAATTTTCTGATTATCGATGCATGAAAAAGGTATCAATTCGAAGCCCTGCTTTAATGGAGATTTTTTTGTCTTTTCCACTGCGTTAAGTGGAAGAAAAAAGTGCAGGTACTCTCCTTGTTAGTGTTAAACTTGATTTTTCCCCCCTTATCCTGCACACAATAATTTGCACACAGGAGCCAGATACTTGTGCAGATAGTAATAATTAGAAACGGTGAACAAACTGATTTGATGAAGTTCAGGACTGAGAATGATGTAGAACCAAACACTGTCAGAATATATGCATAGGCAAGTTCAGTGACAATTCACATAATCTTTTTACGAGCACTACAGAAAAGAATGGAGTATAAAAGCAAATTTACCTATGCATTTTCTTTGAAGGTTCGGTTTTCATCATCGTTTTGCCTCTTGTGAAAAAAGGTTGTGCATATGAGCTGACATCACTTCTGTAACAGCTTTTTTTTTTTAAGTCTGTAGTTTTGACTACACTCAGCGGTTAAGCAATTTGCATAAATACATTTGAGGGAATAAGATGCAATAAAATGTGCTCACCCAAAAGTTGCTGGTTCATGTTTTGGAGAAAAGTGAAACTGAACTATGTCCAGACAAGCTTAAACACGTGTGCTCCACCGGAACTGGACCTCGGATAGCCTGACGAGCACCGATGCTGTTGCACGTGTTGAGTGTTGTTAAACTCACCGCTGAGTTTTGCTCAGAGAGCGTGCGGATGTTTACCGCGATTTTATCAAAATCATTTGGAAGGTCAGATAAAAGTGATTGGCGAGCCACATCAAATCACTGACTTACATTAAATAAAGACATTACATTGTACCGGGAGACTCTGAGACGTCGTGGTACGCAAGAAAAACTGCCGGTACTCTGTAGAGTAAATTATAGAAGTGCAGGTACTGCGTACCGCCCCACTTCAAGCACTGGTCCTTTCTGGAGCTTGACAACGCCTGGTCCCCATCTACTTTCATTGTATAGAAGACAGCAGCTCGCGGACAGTCTGCTAAACTTCTTTTTGTGTTCCATGGAAGACAGAAAGTCATACAGGTTTGGAACAACATGAGGATGAGTACATGATGACAGACTTTTTATTACTGGGATAACTATCATTTTAAAACATGAAATACATTATCTCTTAATTCAACTGCATGATTTTACTTGGAATAACTTGCATTCCCACACCTTTTGACCAAAGAATTTCTATGACTTTTTTAGCCGTTTGTGGTTATTGGATAAGGATCTTTAAAAATCAATTCACAGAGATTGCATTCTTTACAGCATATCTAGTCAGTTTATATTATTAATATCCAATTCTATAACTTTTAAAGATTTTATTCATTTCCATGACTTTTTCAGGCCTGGAAATCACAGTCTTCAAATTCCCTGATATTTCCAGGTTTTCCATGACTGTGGTAACCCTGAAAAGAAATGCATTTGCAAACCATTTTGAAAAATATGCACAACGCATGTTTTCCAGAACTGACTGAATAGCGGTAAAATGTATATGACTGCTTACCTGAGGGATTTGTATCCTCCTACTATCCTCTTGCTGCGTCTCTCAGCACCAGCTCTCAGACCGCAGGTGTGTGTGCCCACAACTGCTATGTCAGCCTCTGGCTCAGGCAGATAATCACACACTACACCTGCATCCTGTCCATGCTTACACACGTGGCTGTCCTGTCCTTTAGAAGGGCACTCCCCAAGAAACGACTCTTTCCCAGTGCATCTCACATTGGTCAGATGGATGGGCCCCTTCCCTGCTCCGAAATAACCCACTGGCCGTGCTTTGGACACCCCGCTGTGACATAAACAATTATTATTGCCATCTTTCTCTCTAAAACTTAGCTATTTCTAAATTGTTCAGCATGCCAGCAAGAATTCACAATAAATTAATTTACACGCTACTTTTTTACTATTAGGACATAATAGCAGGGTCAGAAATTAACCAGGGCTTAGGGTAAAAATGCCACCAAAAGGGACAAAATGGTCCATACCTTTAAAATGTATTGCTGTTTTCTGTGCATTATTACAGCTACCTTTATTTTTGACAATTTAATGATTAATTTAATTAATATTAATTTGATTTAATGATTAATAGCCATAATTGTTCAGACTGAGAATTTATTTAAATTGTTTCATTTGAAGCATTTGACATAAATGGATGGCAAAAAAAATAAAAAAATAATAATAATAATAATAATAATAATAATAATAATAATTCAGGGGGCAAATATTGTCCAATAATAAAAAAGTTATTTTCTGACACTGCATAATCGATATTTCGAGTTACGATGTTGTATTAGACATATGAAAATGTCTACGTGAATCCCAGCTGTCGGCAGGCGACAGCGGCATTGATGTCATTCCAGCCGTGATCACAGATGCTGCCCCATTCTCCATTTAGGAATACCTCGACTCTACCCTCTTTCCTGTTGTCACCACCTACCAATCGTACCAGAGGTCCTACAATCAGACAAAAGCAAGCACAATTATTACTTACTAGAACAGAGCTTACATTTCCTCCCTTTGAATACTGAGAAATGTAAAAAAATAGCTGTGAAATGTAAAAAAAGAAAAAATCTATAAACATGAGCGAAAACATTAATTTGCTAAATTCAAGCCTGCTGTGTCGTACTGTAACCAGTAAGAGGTAATGAATTGAAAAAAATTATACAAGCAGCATAACAAATGGCACATAAAAAAATGCAAGAAATTTTGGAGAGATTGCAGACTGCAATTTATCTGGTTTTAGATAAAAGTAGCGAACCCATCCTGTTATATCTCTTCGTGTTGTATATACTGTGGTGTCAGTGACAGAAACAGCCTCTGTTACTTGCAATGTAGCTTAAACCACAACATGACAAGTGAGCACATGATTGTAATGGTCAGTGAAAAGGCCAAAACTCAAAATAAGGATACATTTATAGCAATCACATCAGAAAATTTGAAAAAAAAAAATAAATAAAAAAAATGAAAAAGGATGTGTCATAGTATCTTAAAGTCAACAGGAAATCGTACTTGACCCTATTTACTTTCTTGATACACGTTGCTGTTGTTTCACTCTACATTTTGTCATCATTGAATAATCGAGTTTCACTCAGAAATATGTCAGATTATGAAAGTAAAATGGGTTTTAAATGCTTCACATTCAATAGGCACACAAACAGCATTTCAGTGTGTCAAAGTATAAGCCTAGTTCACATTAACAAATACAGCTACCACATCCACAAAAAAAAAAAATCAAGCTGCTATTCAGACAGATGGATTTACAAAGCATCCGGTGTGATGAGAAAAGAAATGACTAAATTGGGGAACTACTAAAAATAACAAAATATGTATCCTACTGTGTTGTGTTTTTAAATGTCAGGGAGCACATTAAAGAACCAAAATCATTTTGAATTCCATCATTTAGTAATTACAAATTTGCAGAAGATAAACAGATATTGCAAGCATAAAACATCAAATGAAATGAACATTGAAGTGCATGATATTTATTAGCATTATGTGGGGTTTCATTTATTTCTTTTTATTTCCATTGTAGGAAACTCTATGGACTGCAGCTCAATGCATGCCGCTAAGCATTAGTAAGACCTATCACAGCATAAATACAGACACACACAGATCAACTTGACTTTAACTGATCATTATTAGACTAGAGTAGTTAGTTGGAGGTTGAACTTGTCTCTCATTTTAAAAAACCAACAATGAAATGACAATGCGAGTTTGTGGGCCTTTTTTCCTTTTCGTGCAAATAACTGATATAACACTGGGTGAGAAGTGAAAACATACCACAGAACAAATGAATGTTAAGGATGGCACACAATTCATTTATAATTCGAAAACGAGTAAAACATAAAGAAATATATACAATAATAAAACAACAAACCATAGGTAAACAGAAACTATAGCCAATCAGATACAAGATCAGCACACCTACATGTGTTTTAGTCAGCCATATTTGCCTTTCACTGCATTATAGTGCAATCAAATATCTTCAGCATCAGTCTATAGCTGGCAATATATTGCTTTTGAGGTTAAAATGAAGTATCGGACTGTTTGGTACTCATATTTTGTTTAAGTAAATTCACAAGCATCAATTAAAAATAAATGTAAATAGCTTGTTAAAATTGGTTTAGATCAGCGATTGATTCCCAACCAGTGACACCTGCACCCCAGAGGTGGGACCCCCTTTTTTTGTTTTAGTAAAGATAATAATGGCAAATTCAATTGAATTTACGCAGTTAGTCTCTATTTTCTCTTTTTGGTTTGTCTATTTGTCTGATCAACATCTTAAATAATAAGTTATACTGTATTTCCACAGTTGAAAGCCAAAACTCGGCTTGATCCCACTTAAAATGAATCATTCTGACTGCGACAATCTGAGTGTCTACATGGTGCTGAATGAAACAGAGAAGTTTGCCATTTGCACAATCTTCCTACTGATTGCTCCTCTCGCTCTTCTGGCCAATATTATTGATCTGGTTGTCATAGCCTGCTGCTCGAACCTGCGGCAACATCCATCATACCTGTTTATTGGCAACTTGGCAGTGGCTGATACAATAGCTTGCTTCTGTTTCACCATCAACTTCTTGATCTTCCACCTTTCTCCTCCAAAAGACTCCTCAGATGGGTATCTGTTCAAGCTGGGTGGTGTGACCATGGCATTTACGGGCTCTGTCGGAAGTCTGCTTTTAATGGCAGTGGACTGCTATATCGCCATCTACAAAGTATCCAGCTTCAAAGTGCTGCTGACAGGTGGTAGAGCCGTGGTGGTTACTGTGACATTCTGGGTTGTGGTTGCTCTCATTGCCTTCCTTCCTCTGAAGGGTTGGAGACATAAAACTAGAGAGACTAGTCTACCATTCTCTCATCTCTTTCCACATGTGGATCGTTACTAACTAGCATTCTGGGCCAGACTTGTGCTTGTGGTTCTTCTCCTCATCCTAGTGGCCTACGCCCTCATAGTGTGGCGGGCCAACCAACATGAAGACAACATGGACACTGAACATCCAGGGAAAGCATGTATGCGCATAGACATCCATTTGGCAAAGACTTTTGGCTTTATTCTGCTCATTCTGTTATTGTGTTGGTTGCCAATTCTTTCCTTCATGATGGCTGATGTTGTTTCGAAGGAGCTTACTAAACCACAAAAAAATGTTTTTGCTTTCTGCAGTACGTTATGTCTGGTGAACTCAGACACAAATCCATTGTTGTATGCTCTGTGGTGCCATGAGTTACGTGTAGCACTGGTATCATTGTGGAGTGGTACCTATTACCAATATATTGGCCGAGGCACTTGATTGTATTTTGAGATTACATGCATTGGACGGTAATTGTGTCTCTTTTGCAAACAGAAATGCTTGTGCCCTGTTGGGTCAATTTGTTTTAAATGAATAACGAACATTTTCTGTTTTCAAATATTTTTGAGTGAATATTGTGTAAAATAAATGTTCCTTAAATTTAATTTCTGACATTAAAAAAGAAATAGGGAAGATTTAGGAAGAGATACACTGAGGACAGACAGGAAGCAAAGATTTAATTTCAAGATTAGCATTTGTACGAGATGGCAAAACCTTTTTTTTTTTTTTTTTTTTGATTTTTCCCCTTTTTCACCCAATTTGGAATGCCCAGTTCCCAGTGCGCTTTTAAGTCCTCGTGGTTGCATAGTGATTCACCTCAATCCGGGTGGCGGAGGATGAATCCCAGTTGCCTCTGTGTCTGAGACCATCAACCCACGCATCTTATCACGTGGCTTGTTGAGCACATTGCCACGGAGACATAGCGTGTGTGGAAGCTTCACGCCACCCACCGCAGCATCTGCGCTCAACTCACCATGTGCCCCACCGAGAACGAACCACATTATAGTGACCACGAGGAGGTTACCCCATGTGACTCTACCCTCCCTAGCAACCAGGCCAGTTTGGTTGCTTAGGAGACCTGGCAGGAGTCACTCAGCATGCCCTGGGATTCGAACTAGTGAACTCCAGGGGTGGTAGCCAGCGTATTTTACCACTGAGCTACCCAGGCCCCCGAGATGGCAAAATCTTAAAATATCATAAGGCTTGTAAAGGTAAAACTTTAATTCTAATAGAGACCAACTAATCAACAGAATTTCAAATTGATACAATCCAGGCACCAAATTTTAGCCAGCCTCTTATCCAACACTTTATTTTAAGATACAAAACATCAGAAATAAACAAATTTGGTTAATCATTCCATATTTATTTGTGCAATACAAATGACTTATGTACAGTGGCGGTCTGTGATAAAACTTTCCGAGGAGGCAAATATTAAATTAGTATCAAAAGATCAAACCAATAAAAGATTACAGTGGGTCTAAATATAAAATATGATAATATGTTTTTTTGCTGGCAGTTATGCTCCCGTACACATGCAGATGATGTCCTCTCCCTGATATCTTAAAATTGATTTGTTATACTTTTTCCGCTCATCAACTCAGCACTTTCCATTCACCAACTCAACACTTGTAAATTAAACAAATGAACGGAAAAAATGACGCAGCGTCAGATACAGACTACAATCAATGCAAACATTTATAAATAAATGGAGGGCCCCATTCCATGTACAGTAACATCTACTGTACAGGCTACTGTATGTGTCGACAAACTCCATCCTCCACTGCTTCATTGCATCAAATATATATATGATCATGTCGTTCAGACTTTCACGTGTTTTAGATCTTTCAATAACTTTTCCCCATCGATATTTTGGCATATTTTGGCACATTATCCACAAGCAGGCTTGATGAAGCGTAAACGTAATCTGAAAGCTGATTGGCTTGAATTGTTACCTCTGATATTGACTGCTTAAGAACGCGGAAGGAGGCAAATTTCATTTAGCCTCCGTTGGGCCTTTTTGGAAGCTTATTGAATGGAAGCAGATGACATTGTTACATCTGAATATCCATTTTGATTGGTCAGTTTACTAATGAGAGGAGGATTTATGCCATCAGCCTCCTCTGGCATTTATACCGATTCATTCAGTAAATTAAACCTGTCTACTGAGCATGAAAGACAGATAAATAGGAAAACATATTTTTGCATTAAAGGCATCTGAATTGTGTATGTTAGAAAGTAAACTGATTAAAACAATGTTCATTTTTAATACATTTTTGCGGAGGCTGAGCCTCTCTTGCTTCCTCCGACCAGCCGCTGCTGCTAATGTATTTCAATAACCTGTAATGTGATTCCCTCATTGCTTTCTGAACCCTGATGTTTTCTTTCTTCCGTTGAACACAAAAGTTATTTGCCTATGAAAATAATGGTTAGGTTTAGGGTTTGGGTAAGGGGTTTGACTTTTTGGTTAGGTTTAGGCTTGGGTTAGGGGTAAAATTTTTAGAAAAATCATAATAATATTAATTGGTTTATTTATTTTTCTCTATGGGAGTAGAATTTGTACATTTTTGTATGAGCCAACTTTCTTACAATTTCCCAATTTTGTAGATTTATAATGACTTGTGATGAGACCGGGTTGTTTGAATCTGTTGAGAAACAGTAGACTGAACCCTAACCCTAACCCATGCATGTTGATATTTTTTAATTATGTTGCATTTTAGCAAGCATTTGTAAAAGGTTCACTTTGTTTACTTTATGACAATTTTACATTTATAAATAAAAAATTAGCAAAACCTCACAAACTGTCTGACTGGTTTCCATGACCAGCATTCTTTCCTTCTTTCACTCCCAAAAATATAAAAAAAATGTTTTTGATCATATGCACCACACTATTTAAAATTACTTTTTGAAGCAATAATAACATTAAGTCTCATTTTATTTATCTATGTCTCATTCTGCCACTATGTTCATAATAACTTAGAGAGCAACATTGAAAGAATGTTTTTTCTACATTCTCTTGATGTCATAAACTATGAGCAACTACGCCAATAGCCAAACCAGAATCCTCTTCAGCCACTACTACACATTTCTTGATAAATCTTGTGTTTGGAACTTAAGATTTCAAACATACCCAAAATGTCACAGACTGAGAGCAAAAACTCCAGTGATGTTATTTGATAATGGACTTTAGATTGGAATGGTGTTTGTAGGGGGAAAAACAAGTTGTTTAACGTTACATTCTCAAATGTCAGAGGGACTACAGTACACAGTGCTTTATTGGAATTCAAATGGAAGGTTTTATCAATAAAAGCGGGTGCTTTGGAGCCTCAATGGTCTGTTGCATTTATTCTAGACCTCCGTCAACAAGTGACATTTAAATCCCAGCTGAATTTTAAAAAGGGTCAAAGCAGTGCAGAAAGAGAAGTCTATCAGAAAAATGTATCTCTACCACACACAAAGCTTTATAAGCACACACTGAGATACTGTACAATACAGTATATGTTAGTGTAGTGCTTCTCGACTGGTTTTGCTGGAGGGCTAAGATTTTACTACAATAGATGACTCAACACAATGGCAAAAATGAACTTTATTCATATTTCCATCAACTCGCAAAATTATTAACACGGCATAGACTGAATGGGAAACCTGACAATGTTTTAAATGCATAGTTGAGTATTCCTCGTAAACCTGTATTTTACGTAGATTGGGTCGTACAGTATTTTGAACTAATATGGCTTTTACCAAGTGACAAATGAATTTGCTTCAAAATACTGTTAACTTTGTTGGACGCACAAGTTTTCCCAAAGATTTGGGAAACGCTTTGTCCTCCCTTTTAAAAGTAAACCTGTTTATTTTGCTTTTCTAACTATGGTTATTTGCATTTAGCATTGTTTTTTGCCTTCTGTTTGCAACTTTATCAGAACAAACCTGTGACTCATGTTTGGGTCACAAATCACCAGTTGAGAACCACTGTGATAGTGTATGTGTTCAAAATATTGTAACTCACCAGTAGTTTCTGGAGCTAGTGGGACCTCATTGTTTTCTGCCCTGTGGCAGCGTATTCCAACATCTTCGCTATGTGAGCAGTCGTGTCGACCCCACACGCCATGTTTACACTCCAGCAGAGAGCTCTCTCTCCCCCCACACTCCACATCATCCAGCAGAATCAGTCCTGTTCCTTCTCCAAACACTCCAGTGGGGATGACCTCCGCATTGCCCCTACACACACACACACACACAGACGATAAATTCCAAATGACACACAGCCAATCTCACACTTGAAAATCTCCCACAAAAATATTTAATGAATCTGAACAGAATGCATATAGAGCGTGGACGCCCACATAGGACACACTATTGTTAAGTAGGATATGAAACATTTCCAAAAGAAATTAATTATGATGTGTTTAAATTAATCTCAGGGTATCTCATCCCTCAGTTTTAAGATTAAAGTAATGTGATAGGCTACGGTGATGTTAAAACCACATATACTATCAGTTAAAAGTTTGGACAAACCTACTTTTTCTTTATTGTTACAATTTTCCAGATTTATAGAGTAATAGTAAAGCATCAAAACTATAAAATAACATTAATATAAGTATGCTTTTTAAACTGGAGTTCCATGTATGCTGGGCAATTGTTGGCTGCATTTCTTTCACTATCCAGTCCAACTAATCCATTTAAAAAATAATTATAATAGTAATAATGAAAATGTTACTTTTGTAAATAAATACATACCTAGACACAATTGCTATTTTACTACATAACTAATTTTTAGGCATTTAAGCATCATTTTTTAGATCTAAATGTTTTTAAGATCATGAGAAACATAAATGTAACGGTAGTCAATTGTGTTCAAACCTTTGACTGGTATAGTGTACACTAAAAAGGTGTGTAAAAAAATATTAGCATTGTGAAAGAGTACCACCTGAATCCCAGTTGTCTGCAGACCACCTGTGCATGCTGCTCTGTCCAGCTGTCATCACACACTGTGCCCCAATCCCCAGAGTGATACACCTCCAGACGACCTTCCCATGGGTTATCACCGTCTACCAGTCTCACCACCCCATCTGAATACATACACATACAGTAAGTGTGCAATCACATATTAAATACACACATTTCCACTTCCATAGCAGCTGTCTGGACTGTCTCTGTATGCATATGTGTGCATTTTATTTTCAGAATACTATTTGGGAAGTCTGCTTGTTACATGACTACTTACCAAATAAGTAAATAAATGAACATTAAATATTGATTTTCCTTGGACACTGTTAAAATTTACTCTTTGGTGGCCATTATCTTAAAATATTTGATTGCAGAATGCAGTGACTGACCAATCAGAATCAAGTATTCCAGGCAGATTTGTAAATAAGCAAGGTTGTGTATTTGTTTCTACAGTATGTACAGTTGTGCTCAAAAGTTTGCATACCCTTGGAGAATTGGTAATATATGTACCATTTTTAAAGAAAACATGAGTGAGCAGGCAAAACACATTTCTTTTATTTCTTATGGGATTCATATTCAACTGTAGGTTATAACAGAATGGCACAATCATAAAACAAAACATGGCAACAAAGAAAAAAATGAAATGACCCCTGATCAAAAGTCTGCATACCCTTAGTTCTTAATACTGTGTATGGCCACCTTTAGCATCAATGACAGCATGCAGTCTTTTGTAATAGTTGTCTATGAGGCCCCAAATTCTTGCAGGTGTTATAGCTGCCCATTCGTCTTGGCAAAATGCCTCCAGGTCATGCAAAGTCTTTGGTCGTCTTGCATGAACCGCACGTTTGAGATCTCCCCAGAGTGGCTCGATGATATTAAGGTCAGGAGACTGTGATGGCCACTCCAGAACCTTCACCTTTTTCTGCTGTAACCACTGGAGGGCCAACTTGGCCTTGTGCTTAGGGTCATTGTCGTGCTGGAAATTCCAAGAGCGTCCCATGCACAGCTTGGGACGAATGCAAATTGTTTGCCAGTATTTTCTGATAACATGCTGCATTCATCTTGCCATCAATTTTCACAAGATTCCCCGTGCCTTTAGAGCTCACACACCCCCAAAACATCAGTGAGCCACCACCATGCTTCACAGTGGGGATGGTATTCTTTTCACTATAGGCCTTGTTGACCCCTCTCCAAACATAGCACTTATGGTTGTGACCATAAAGGTCTATTTTGGTCTTGTCACTCCAAATTACAGTGTGCCAGAAGCTGTAAGGCGTGTCAAGGTGTTGTCAGGCATATTGTAACCGGACTTTTTTGTGGCATTGGCGCAGTAAAGGCTTCTTTCTGGCAACTCGACCATGCAGCTCATTTTTGTTCAAGTATCGTCGTATTGTGCTCCTTGAAACAAACACACCTTCTTTTTCCAGAGCAGCCTGTATTTCTCTTGAAAAAACCTGTGGGTTTTTCTTTGTATCCCGAACAATTCTTCTGGCAGTTGTGGCTGAAATCTTTCTTGGTCTACCTGACCTTGGCTTGGTATCAAGAGATCCCCGAATTTTCCACTTCTTAATAAGTGATTGAACAGTACTGACTGGCATTTTCAAGGCTTTGAATATCTTTTTATATCCTTTTCCATCTTTATAAAGATCCATTACCTTGTTATGCAGGTCTTTTGACAGTTCTTTTCTGTTCCCCATGGCTCAGTATCTAGCCTGCTCAGTGCATCCACGTGAGAGCTAACAAACTCATTGACTATTTATACACAGACACTAATTGCAATTTAAAACACCACAGGTGTGGGAAATTAACCTTTAATTGCCATTTTATACCTGTGTGTGTCACCTAGTGTGTCTGTAACAAGGCCAAACATTCAAGGGTATGTAAACTTTTGATCAGGGCCATTTGGGTGATTTCTGTTATCATTATGATTTAAAAAGGAGCCAAACAACTATGTGATAATAAATGGCTTCATATGATCACTATCCTTTGAGCGCAACTGTATATATGTACCTACATATAGGTCAATACCTGTATAGGGGTTGCATGACACCCCTGCATCTTCCATATGGTCACAGTTGTGTTGTTCCCACTCACTGTGACGGCACTCGTCCAGAGAGAGCTCATTGCCCGTGCACTGCACTGCGTCCAGTTGGATCAGCCCACTGCCCTGCCCGAAATGAGCCCATGACCAGGCTTTAGGGATGCCCCTAAATATACACAAAGTCAACCATACAGTAAAAGACACATTGAGCTTTGATGCTCATATGGGTGATAATTGTTTGACTCGTAACAGTTTCCAATCCTGTTCCTCCCTCATTTCTGCATTATTTCCTGTCCTATCTCTATTATCTGTTCCATTCAAAGTGTCAAAACATATATATAAGAAGGTGCATATCTTTAAAGTCAGCTTGAAAGGTCATTTGCAATCCATTTTACTTCCCCAATGTGATGTGTTTCTGAGTGAAACAGAATATTAAATGAGAAACAAATGTAAGCGGGAGTTGATTTGTGAAAAGTGGGATGTACTGTACATACGGAGGCAGAATAAATGTGAGTTTGCTAATGCTTAAATGGCTTTTTAGCCATAGGTTAACATTTTCCAAAAGACTGCACAGCTTAAGTGACGTCAGTGGATAAGGAAAGTAATTTCAGAGGCGAAGCAAGTTATTTTATTTAGCTGAAATTGCAAAGATGAGCAATCAGGTTTTTTTTCTTTGGAATAACAAGCACAGATGAACTGTTCACACTAATATAGGAATTTGCATTAAGAAAATAAACAAGGTTTGATTTAATGTTGACTTTAAAAAGCTTCTTATTAGAGATTCCATTTGAAAGCTCACAGTTTTTTTTTTTTTACTTCAACCGACAAATATTTCATTCAATTGCTTTAATACTGCAGTGACTGCAGTCGTGTGTATCATCTCAGTAGCGGTGTGAGTCTGTGCTTGTGTGCCATCTCACAGTCTTTATTCTCTACAACTGCCACAACAACATGACAGAGATGATGTAATGGAACAAAAATACAACAGCGTAAAATAAATTATTCAATCTCTCCATCTTCCTCTAATAGATATAAAAGCACTTTTACGTTATAAAAGCATCTCACAAGAGCTCCTAAGTTTTGCGTGTTGTGAAGATTGCATGCTACCAATTCTTTACAACATTTTCAAGACGTTTGCATGCAAAAGGAAGACAGAAAAGGTAACAGTTAAAAACATGAAGTATTACTCTTGCATCATCTGTAGTGTGTGTGTGTGTAGGGTGGTAGCTGTAGCTGAGCATTTGATATATTCGTTTTGCATTGGTGAATTTAATGTCAAACCTACAACTCACCCCAGTCCGAGCTGCCTGCAAACAACCTCAGCATCCATATCATCCCACTGATCATCGCAGATGGTCCCCCAGCGCCCATCATGGAAGACCTCAACTCGTCCCTCAAAGTCCTCCTCCCCCCCAACCAACCGCAGTGGCGGTCCATTACCTGAGCAAACAAACCAGGAGACATGACCCAAAGCCACAAACCCATCAATAAATTTAGTGACACCCAAAATACTATGCATGGAATAGTCTCACTCTCTGTGCAATAAGCTACAGTATATGCACAATTCTCAGTAATAGTTCATACATAATGTAATAACAGGATAGCCAGTGTGCGAGTATTTTGGGCCAGATCGGATCAATGCCGTCACTACATCTTACATTCCTTGATCAAGTACGTGTTTTCATGCCTTGTGAACTTAAACATTTGGTTTTGTGTGATGTATTGAACGTTGTTGTAAATTCTACTGATTTAAATATGTTGCCATGGTAATGTTCAGGGTTGGTTGTAATATGATTACAAAGTAATTTGTTACTGTAATCAAATTATTTTTAAAGTACGTAGTGTTGAACTCGTTAAACAGAAAAATCAACCTTCCTGTGAAAATTGTTTTAGAAAGTAACTTCAAAGTAATTAGTAATGTGATTGCTTTTTGCTAACATAATCAGCATAGTTATTTTAGAGAAGTAATTATTCATTTGTAGTGGATTACTTTTTTGACTAACTTACCCAACACTGGTAACTATATCTAGCTGGCTAATGAAAATTCATAATTCATAGCTTTAATGGAGTTACTGTACATTAAAATTGTATACTTTGCAACTATTTTACTGCAAATATACAACCAAAAAAAAAAAAACATCTGTAAATTGTCTTAATATTAAGAAATGTTAACAATAAATAAAAAATATTAATATACTGTATGTTTTGCCACATATTAAATAGGGGCCAGTGGAAATGTTGGCAAGGCATTTCTCAACTGGGCCTGCACAAAAATCCTTATTGTTGAGTGCTGAATATCAGTCTTCATAGGAATAATTAATATGTAATTCACATGGGCACAATTATATGCAGCTATTTGTTCAGTTCAAGTCAATTCAAGGACTAAAATAAATCCTTTGCTGTTCTGGCAGACTGGTACATTTCATATCTGTCCTCAGATTGCACAGTCTTCAATGAAGCTAGCAAGCAGTCATAAGGTGCCAATGATTTGCTTTCCAACCTCTTTTCGCGTTTTCTGCCTTTGTTCCTTTCTACAAAAGCGAATATAGCCCTTTTGATTCCATAAAAGACAGTACAAGCCCCCACTGAAATGTTCCATTAAAATTTTTAATCTCAGCAAATGGCAACTTAATAAGTCACTATGGATGAACAAAGAAGCTGCAATAACACAGCAATTCAAAGATAACATAATCATCCTCATGATGTTCTACTGCATGTCGTGACAGCTTTCTGTTTTAGTATGTGGATCTCCTATTCTGTTTAAACACACGTTTTCGTTTTCGTGACAGCTCCAATGTCTTGCTAGGTCACCTACACCTATTGAAATAAATTAAATAAATATAAATATAAATATATATATATATATATATATATATATATACACAGTATGTATATATATCAATTACAGTATATAATGTAATATATATATAACAAATATCTCTAGATGTCATAGTACAAACATTGATTATTAATATCATCTAATGGTTCATGACACCTAATATGTTGAGTGTATGATGACACATTTTATTTTACTAAAAATATACTTACGGCAGTTATATGAATATCTTTAAATTTCATTACATTTTAATTCTAATTCCTTAAATTCAAATGTGAATAAAAATTATGCACCCTGTTTCAATTCAAATTTGGGAACTGAACAGGAATTTAAAAGGCTTTCTTAATTCAATTCCAAATGGCGCACAACCCAGCAGGGCACCCTTACATGGGATTGTTTACATCACCTGTCACTCAAAGGTCATTATGTCCATAGAAAACACACTGACCTTCAGGTGGTGCGCACACCACTCCAGCCTCATTTCCATGGTTGCAGTCACTAGTAACAAACTTCCTACTCCTGCACTGCAGCAGGGATTTCTCATCACCACGGCAGCCAAGGCGGGCGTAGTGAATGAGCCCAGAGCCGGGGCCAAAATATGAGTGCTGGAGAGCCGTGCCAATCTCACTATAGCAAACAAAACGAAAGATGGAGAGAGGGGGAGAGAAACACCAGGTTAACTCTTCCACTCCTCTTCAGTTCAGACATACAGTATAAGTCTATCCACCTACACTTACATTTCAAAAGCTAAAGCAAAAATAGATATGGACATAGCAAATATGCAGATGAGTATCCATGCTTTGACGTCAATGAGATGCACAGATCCTTAAGCGGAATACGGGGGAAATATTTGCGCAGAACTGACTCTCACAGTTTGTCAAATTAAATCAATAGTTCACCCAAAAATGAAAATTCTGTCATTATTTACTCACCCTCATGTCGTTCCAAACCTGGAATTTTCCCCATGGAACACAACAAAAAGAAAATCTTCACATAGATCTTGTCGATACAATGACCACAGGCAGTTAAAAAAGCACCAAAACAGCAGTCCATATGACTTGTGCACTATATTCCAAGTCTTTGGAAGCTATATTCCAAGTCTTTGGAAGCCATACAATAGATTGAAGTCATTATTTACCGATAATCTTCACGTCCAAAGCAGCTCTCAAATCAAAAATTGTTTTACGTAGAGCTGCAGTGGAGGTTAAGATTTTCAGTAAATAATGGCTTAGATTTTTGTCTGTTCCTCACACAAAGCTATTGTATGCCTTCAGATGACTTGGAAAAAAGTGCACAGGTCATATGGACTACTTTTATGGTACTTTTAAAGTGCATTTTTATCCTTTTTGGTTTATATGTTCAACTGTTGATGGATGAGAAAGTGAAGAAAAAAACCTATGTGTATGGTCAAGAAAAAAATAACAGCATACGGATTTGGAACAACATGAGGGTAAGTAAATGATGACAGAACTCATTTTTGGGTGATCTATTCCTTTAGAAGTAAAAATGAATTCCCATACCCCAGTCCAAGCTGTCGGCAAACCACGCTGGCATCACGGTCAGTCCAGTGCATGTCACAAACTGACCCCCACTGGCCATTCAGGTATACCTCCAGACGGCCACTCTTAGAGGACGAACCCCCCGCTAACCTGACCGCTCCTGGACAGGTGAGAGAGGAGCAGAGTCTGACCCATTCTGACAAGAACAGTGACAGAGCACTAACCGAAAACAACATAAACTCACAGACCCTAAGAGCCAGAAACAGGTAATGAGATGACTTATGACACAGGGAATTTAAGATCATTCAGTTACAAATGTTAGGGATGGACTGCCTCAGTCAACATTCACTTTCATTGTATTTTTTTTCCATACAGTGAAAATGAATGGTGACTGAGGTCAGAATTTTCATTTTTGTGTGAACTATTGCTTTTGGTGTTTTGTGGCTTTAGTATTTTACTTTGATCTTTTAGATTTTAGGTCATCTACACTGGTGCCCAAAAGTTTGGAATAATGTACAGGTTTTGCTGTTTCAGAAGGAAATTTGTACTTTAATTCACCAAAGTGGCATTCAACTGATCACAAAGTATAGTACACTACATTACTGATGTAAAAACAGCACCATCACTATTTGAAAAAAGTCATTTTTTATCAAATCTAATCCAGCAGCCATCACTCCAACACCTTATCCTTGAGTAATCATGCTAAATTGCTAATTTGGTACTAGAAAATCACTTGCCATTATATCAAACACAGTTGAAAGCTATTTGGTTCGTTAAATGAAGCTTAACCGTGTCTTTGTGTTTTTGAGTTGCCACAGTATGCAATAGACTGGCATGTCTTAAGGTCAATATTAGATCAAAAATGGCAACAAAAAAAAGAAACAGCTTTCTCTAGAAACTCATCAGTCAATCATTGTTTTGAGGAATGAAGGCTATACAATGCTTAAAATTGCCAAGAAACTGAAGATTTCATACAAAGGTGTACACTACAGTCTTCAAAGACAAAGGACAACTGGCTCTAACAAGGACAGAAAGAGATGTGGAAGGCCAGATGTACAACTAAACAAGAGGATAAGTACATCAGAGTCTCTGGTTTGAGAAATAGACGCCTCACATGTCCTCTGCTGACAGCTTCATTGAATTCTACATGCTCAACACCAGTTTCATGTACAACAGTAAAGAGAAGACTCAGGGGTGCAGGCCTTATGGGAAGAATTGCAAAGAAAAAGCCACTTTTGAAACAGAAAAACAAAAAGAAAAGGTTAGAGTGGGCAAAGAAACACAGACATTGGACAACAGATGATTGGAAAAGAGTGTTATGGATCTTAACCCCATTGAGCTTTTGTGGGATCAGCTAGACCGTAAGGTGCGTGACAAGTGCCCGACAAGACAGCCACATCTATGGCAAATATACAGGAAGCGTGGGGTGAAATGTCACCTGAGTATCTGGACAAACGGACAGCTAGAATGTCAAGGATCTGCAAAGCTGTCATTGCTGCATGTGGAGGATTTTTTTGATGAGTTGTAATAGTAATTTTTCACGTTATTAAAGTCCTGACTATACATTGTGATCAGTTGAATGCCACTTTGGTGAATAAAAGCACCAATTTCTTTCAAAAAGAGCAAAATCTGTACATTATCCCAAACTTTTGGCCACCAGTATATATGTTAGTATACTTTTAAACACTGACATGTTTTAGCTGACATATGCACTTGATGAAGTTTTCCTCTTTCTACATCTAATTCAATTCAATTTGGTAACACTTTACAATAAGGTTCCATTTGTTAACATTAGTTCACAACATTAGTTAACATGAACTAACAATGAACAATACTTTAACAGCATTTATTCATGTTGGTTAATGTTAATTTCAACATATACTAATATATTTAAAAATCAAAAGTTTTATTTGTTAACATTAATGCACTATGAACTAACATGAATTAACAATTAACAATAGCATTTCTATTAACCAACATTAACAAAGATTAATAAATGCAGTAAAAAATATTGTTTATTGTTTATTCATGATATCTAATGCATTAAATAATGTCAACGAATGAAACCTTATTGTAAAATGTTACATTTAATTTGTATAGTGCTAACAATTCAATCTGATTCAAAAGCATCTTTATAGAAAATAGACTAAAATAGAAAAATAGAGAAAGATTGTAAAATAATAACTCAAAACCACAGTCAAAAGAATATTACAAAACATTGATAACAGAAAACTTCTGAATACTGTATATTATTCTTTGTTCCAATTACTTCTAGAATTCAGCATATCAACTCACTGACCAAATGTCTTAAATGAAATATTGCAGTACTCACCCTGGTGGCAGTCACAGTAAGCCCAACCAATGGCCCCTGAGTTCTGTCTAAAAAAGCACCAAGGGTTGGATTCGCGGTCAGGATTTCGACAAAAATTGTGCTCTCCCAGACCCCTACCCGGATATTGCAGCACATAATCTGGGAACTCGGTCCACTTTAGGCAGGGAGAACCTGAGTCAGTCTGAGAGACAGTGCCATTGTAATAGCCCAGTTCAGTGAAGCCCTCAGAGCAGGACAGAGGAACTGGAAGACAGAGACAACAAAACATGTCTATAGTGAGTCTTGGAGTTATACAATGCCAGAAAAACTAACTAACTGTCAGATGTATTGACAGTTATGTACTTACGATGGATGGAAGTCTAGGGGGAAAGTGGTTGCCCCACAAACTTCCATTGTTAATGAATTTCTGTACACAAGTTTTTGTTTACTTTACGAACTGACATCTAAATTATTTTCTGTGGTAATCAACACCATGCCACCAAGGACGTCGATAGAGCTTACATTTTTGGAATACCATGCATAAAATGTCCCTAGTACCTGGCAGATATCACTGAAATTAGTGTCCTGAAAAATCACACACGTTTCTGTGACAGCCGAGATCTGTAAACTGCAAAAAAGAGTCAGGAGGAACAAGCTCACTCTTTTATTTAGCCAATCAGAAATGCTTTCTGGCTATAAATCATTATGCAAGTGTGGGTTTTTGGAAGGCGGGGTTTTGGAGAGAGGGCATGTGGTTGAAGTTTGCAAAATGGCTGAAATTGTTTTCAGCATCTTTAACCTGAAACATTCCTTTAGTAATAAGGAGAAGAAGACAATGAAGAAGGAGACAAAGCAGATGAAAAAGAAAAAAGGAGGAAGATGAGGAAGAAGAAAAGGAGGAAGAAGAAGATGATGAAGAAGAAAGAAGAAAAGAAGAAAAAGAAAAAAGACAATGAAGAAGAAGAAACAGAACATGGCAAAAATTTCAAAGAAGAAAAAGACAGAGGAAGAAGAAGAAAAGAAGAGGACGATGAAAAAGATGATGAAGAAGAAGAAGAAGAAGGTGGCTATGAAAAAGAAGACAAAGAAGAAGAGAAAATGTTGGCCTCTGTGCAAAAAAAAAAAAAAAAACTAATTGCACTGTTACAGGTCTAGTTCCAAGAGAGCAGAATTAAAACGGCACTATCTACCAAAATCCTCCCTAAAATCCTCTGTTGTCATAATCCAAAATAATAATCCTTGTCTAATAAAGTGCCAATCTCTGTGTAGCTCTGCAGATGTGGTCTTTTTCAATAAGGCTTTTCTGACCAGCATCATGTGAGTCTAACAGCAGCCTTCTGTTTATCTCCGAGGAACACACATCTTGGCCCTTCCAACTCCTCCAAGCTGAGCACTGCTCTGAATCCTTAGCCCTGGGCTGGAGAGTGAAAAAAGGGAGAAGTTGGACATCTGGGTCCCTTATCCAGCCTTACTTCCCAGCATAAAGGATGAGAGATTAGACCAGGCTGTGCTAGCAGGTGCTGAGAAGCCAAGATGAGCAGCAGGGAGCTGAATTCTCATTGACCTGCCCTACTTGAGTATGACAAGCAAGAGCAACACTGCCCCTTCCATGATTTAAAAGCACAATTGCTCTGAAGTTGCACCTCCTTTTAAGGCAAACAGATGGTTGTGGTTGCCAAAAGTTAAAGAAAGAAGTGTCTCTCCGCAGAGTCAGCACCCTAAATCATCTACATGTGATATGCTTGAGGTAAATCTGAGCAACAAGGCCCATTTTGACAGAGTATAAAGACACCACTACATTTAAGACTTCAGTGAAACTGTAATGTCTAGCAATTATGTTTTCACTTGAAAGTGTTCTAACCAAGTGCGATCCAACAAGCTTCCAGTGACAAGTTGTCTCAAAATGTTGTCTATATTTCTATATATTCTATTGTCTGTCAATACTTTAAATTAAAATACTACAGAACGCAACACAATAACAGCCATTCAGAAATTATTTGGGGGCTTGATCATTCTCAGCAAGAATGATATCCAGAGATATCATATAGATATGTAGATATCCATACGTAGATACCTCTGGTTTGGATATGTCAACCGTGCTCCATCTTGGAACGATAAACAAGGAGACCTGTTTGAATGGAGGAGATGCCTCAGAGTGCTGCACAAACTGCTTTTGTGTGAAAACTATTCATCATATAATAAACTGTCTGCCAGAGGGCTAATTTTCAATATATTTGCCATGATATATTCATTTGAAGAGAACTTTATTTGGAGTTTGTTATAAACAAAAATGCTGTTTGAAAAGAGAAGTCTCAGGAAATTTGCAACAAATGGGATTTATTTACAGTACTAACTATTGTAAAACTTTGAAAGCATTTTTGCATATGTAGTATATTATATATTAATGTAATACAGTATATAATATTTTATTATAATATTATTACACTAATTACTATTAATGATATATAATTTGAATAAACAAATACACTGTGGATGTTTTTGGAGCTAGATTCATTTATGGTTAAGACCTATCAATTCCACTGCATTGATGATCACTAGTCCCACTGCTTTTATTAGAAGCAGTGCTCTGATTATCAGCATTATTTATGAGAGTGTTTTACCAATACTTTGTTTAATTTGGAATTTTCACTTCATCTAATATTGTCCGAAGTTTATGGCAAATCAAATCTTGTGAAAATTGGCTGGAAAAAACTCCAGACTGTTGCAAACCGCATCTGTCAATTCACTTTCAAGTGTTTACGGATGGCTCTTGATGTTTTCAATATGACAGACGCACCGACATATTGCGACCCATAGGAACAGCTGCTAATGCGCCATCTATGTACGCATATATGCATATTCACTGTTCTCTTACAAAGAAATTTATTGTATGTCAATTTAATTTAAACCACCTCAGATGCAAGTTTAAAGTTAATACATAACTGAGATTTAAATTAGAGTTTAAAGTAATGGAGCAACAGGATTAAAGTCAATTCAGATTTACTGTAAAATTTAAATCAGGATCAAAACAATGATATAAATTTAAACCTGATTATTTTAAAACAAAGTTTAAAGTTTGGTGCACCAGAATTATCAGATAAACCTTGATTTAATCTAAATTTAAGATTAATCCTGGTTGGTGCAACCCACCCTTTGTCTACCTTTAATTACTTTTTTTAAGACCCTTTGAATGATTTATAGTAATGTGGCTCCCTCTGGTGGACAAACAGTACTGCCTTTTATGCCTATGAAGGCCTTAAATACAGTTGAGAAATTAGGTATTTCTTATGTTACAACCATGCCAAATTGATGAAATTTTGCATGTTACCTCAGAATGTTCTTTTGTGCAAGTATACTAAATTTTGTTACGTTTAAAAATTGCGCTCACAAGATACAGGCTAATTAGTCATTATAGGCCACGCCCAAGACATATTTGCTTATATTTTTGGAACGATTTGACACATCAAAATTCTTTTGATACATTTTTATCAGGAGGGTCTGTAGATGATATATTCCAAGTTTCATGAAAATCAGGCAAAAGGCCTAGGCCGAGTTCGAAAAAGTAGGTTTTTTGAATAAATCAAAATTGTAAAAAAAGTTGCAGAAATGGAAATTCAAAGACCATATCATTGTGGGGAACTGGTGGATTCAGAGAAGCTACAAATGTGTATTGTAGCCTATACGGTTCCGGAGTTATGAGCAAAAAGGCGAATTAGCTAATTATACCGCTGCCATGTGGCTGATTGTCACAAAATTTGATATGCGGCTTTGAGTTGACACCCGGCTTTGAGTTGACACCCTGCTTGTGTATAGTAATTTCCATAACCCTCGGCCATTCCCAATATGAGTTATAAGGTGCTGAAATTTGATTGGCCAGCGACGGCCATTTTTGTTAATTTGTCGAATCGATTTTTTAAGAATATGTTAGCATTTGAACCAAAGAAGATGCATATTTAATTTGATCTTTTCACTCAAACAGCTGCAAAGTTATGACAGTTTTTTATTTGTAGCAACCCCTAGGGGTGGAATTGTATGAAACTTTGTTGGCATCTTCTAAACGTCCTGTTGACTATGTGCACCGAGTTTGGTTACATTTGAGGTTTGCGATGAGTAGATATTGATCAATTACTCAAACCGCATTACACCGAAGGAATTGTATCGTTAATATCTTTGGAACGATTTGACGTATTGAAATTCTTTTGATAACTTTTTGTCAGGAGGGTCTGTAGATGAAGTATACCAAATTAAATTCCGATTGGACTAATGGTCTAGGAGGAGTTCTTAAAAGTAGATTTTAAAATGTTAAATGGCGGGAAAAAATTATAGAAGGAAATGAAATCGGAGATATACATTTTGTAGGGCTTTACTCACGGAATCAGAAAATTTCGATTCTAGCCCTTATGGTTGCAGAGATATGAGTCAAAACATAAAAGTGTTTATTATACCACCACCAAGGGTCAGATGGGTGTGCGTTTTTGCGCCTGAGTAGTGAGGGTTATTTGGTATCATCCTGCCAAGTTTGGTGTCTCCACGACTTACGGTCTCTGACGCCAGACACTTTTAGGGCAGAAAAAAAAGAAGTAAAAGAAGAAAATCAGTACAATTACAATAGGGTTCCAGCAACAAAAATAAAAATTCTCTCATGATTTACTCACCCTCATGCCATCCCAGTTGTGTATGACTTACTTTCTTCAGTAGAACACAAACAAACATTTTTATCTGTTTCTCACCCACACCTATTATATCGCTTCTGAAGGTATGGATTTAACCATTGGAGTCATATGGATTACTTTTATGTTTCCTTTATGGGATTTTTGGAGCTAAAAATGTCTGATCACCATTCACTTGCATTGTATGGACCTACAGAGCTGAGATATTTTTCTAAAAATCTTTGTTTGTATTCTGCTGAAGAAAGAATGTCATACACATCTGGGATTGTATAAGGGTGAGTAAATGATGGGAGA
Organism: Myxocyprinus asiaticus; assembly: GCF_019703515.2. Taxonomy (NCBI): domain Eukaryota; kingdom Metazoa; phylum Chordata; class Actinopteri; order Cypriniformes; family Catostomidae; genus Myxocyprinus; species Myxocyprinus asiaticus. Next base: position 10,812,090 of record NC_059379.1, read on the forward strand.
ATTTTCATTTGTGGGTGAACTATCCCTTTAAGAGGCATTCACAGTATGTAAGGCTGGATATTAGCAAGCTACAGTAGCTGGATGGAATCTCATAGCTTTTCTTCCTCCATATCTTAAAACTCAATTGTATTAACTCAATTTTGTTTGGGTAGTACTGCGAAAACCAGGTTCAAATTGCATTTCTCACATAACAACAGCACACATGTAGCCAGATAATGGCTAGAATAGAGTATTAGTAGAGCTGTACTGAACTTAAGTTCGAACACAGCTTCATTTTGCTACGGGGGCTTTAGCACTTGAGTTTAGTGCTGTGCTGATTAGGGCACAAATGTAGCTCTCGTAGGATGAGTGCACACACGGTAGGGGTGAGAGCAGAACTATGGGAAGTATGGGTGATAGAAGCAATCGTGGAGACTTTGGGTGGTGAGGTCCATATGGACTGTGAAAAGCTGCATACATTGCACAAAAAGCCTTCCAGAAATCTCAACACCAACAGATGTCAGCACATTTTACATCTTTGTCTGCAATTTTTAAGGAACTTTATGTTGTGAATTGGACCAGGGAGTAAAGACAGTCTGAGAAGGATGAAGAAGTTGTGATCTTCCACCTCTTGTAATCCTCTGTTAAACCTCATTTCCTTAAGTCCCAGAATCTACAACTACATGACCCAGCTGAATTGCATTCAAAGAGCGTGTCGCCGGGAAACACTGTAGATATCAAGGGCCCTCCACCTTCCAATCGCCTTTGAAAATACATCACTGACTGACAGTTAGAAGAGCAGGCTGTGAATCACAGTCCCGACTGGCATGTCTGCAGTCTTCTTTGTCTGCATAGTCATGCGATTGCACTTTCTGAGCCAGGCTGTCTGCATTTAAGTGATATTAGAAAAATGTATATTGAAGGGGAACAGTGTGTGAGTGTACAGAGCATGCAGAGTAGATTAATGTCTCTATCTGCAAGCTCAGACTGACTCACTGCAATCAGGGCAGAGCTGAATTAGACATATTAAAGCAGCCTAACTGAGAGCGCTCTCAGAAAGAGTTGTGCCAACCTCAGGGATATCGTTCACTGTATTTCTGCTTAATTGGATGCATGAAGATGTGTGGGCAGAAAACACCATTATGCTGTCGATGAAGTGTCTGGAACAAAACAAAAATTGTTCACCCATAAAGACAGCAACTTAACAAAAAGGTTTACTTTTCTTTTTACCCCTTTTTCATATTTATTTTATTGTTTTATTGTCAATCCAGTCATGCTAACACATACTGCCTTCTGAAGCCATTATTATGAGTACGTAATTTTCAAGTAATTTTTTGTCGTAAAGAATAGGAAACATGGAGGACGGCAGATTCTTTTTGCATATTTTTTGGGGAACTCTTATTTTTAACCCGTTATACATGTTAATTTTGGTCAAATACAAGCTATTTTCTCTGTGTAAAAATTTACAATATCCATTAAATGGTTTCTGATATAGGGTACATAAATGTATATGATTGAAACAAGGTAGTTGCATTTGGAAACATAAATAAAACTTATGGCTCCTCCCAACTCGGAAACTTAGATATCAAAATGATCTGAGTTTCCCATTTGTAACTATGACTTGAGCAATAAAACATCAAAAAATGTAATATATCTCCAAAAATAATTCAAATATTGCAAGTACACAACTGGCAATCTAAAATCTGTATTAATGCATCATTTGACAAAAATCCAGTGAAAACTTGGAAACAACTGAGAAATGTATTTTTTACTTTTAATTTTTACTTCTGATATGTTTCCTTGTATATGAATTAACTGCATGCATATGTAATAATAACTCTATATATCTGTATATAGTTGTTAAAAAGGTCTTCAGCATGTCTACATCCACAATGTGCAATTTTACAAAGAAATGTGTGATGCAGTGGTTTCCTTCAGAATCAAAGCACATGCTAATGTTCTACTAAAAAGAGACTAGCCTAATTTTTTTCGGGCAACAGAAACGTGTGTTATTCTGAAAATGTACTGTTCTGAACTATATGAAAAAAACATTTTCATTTAAAAATAAAGTTTTCACTCCAAAACAATTGAAAGGGCACAAATGTACACACACAAAAAAATATTTTTTGGTTATGTCCTGTTAAAAAATCTCTCATTTTCATAGGGCTATGACGGTAGTGACTTTTGCACAGGCAAACACCAATACATTTTTTCTGAAAATTTCTTAGTGCCACAGACATTACATACTTTACTTGTAAGATACATTTGGTTGACATTTGAATAATTTTGTAATAGAGAACAGGTGAATTATCTTCTGCATGATGGAAGAGTAAACTTGGAAATAGACCTTTTTCACAGACTGTGATGATGCGTTTCCATGTCATTTAGAAATGTAAATCTAGCAAACTTTTTCTTTTTTAATTATTTTGTATAAATTTATAACATTGTACTTTGTGTTATATTACCCTGGAATTAGTCAAAAAAAAAAAAAAAATAAAAAAGTACCAGATCTGCGATGGGGTTTCTAATACAACTGAGAGTGACAGTAAATTTGGCGTCTTCTCTCTTCTGACTGCTGTAATCAACCGCTCTCTATTTTTTAATTTTCTTTCTTTTTTTTTTTTTTTTTGCCAATTTTGCAGTCGTGAAAATTTAATAGTTGATTTTTTTTTTCTTTTGCTGTATGAACAAATGGGTAAGCATAATATTTAATAATAAAAATAATATTTGTTGTGGTCTCCCATTCATCACTATAGAAGTTTACCCTGCAATAGTTTACTTCCGCATTCCAAAACCGCGAAACGTGAAAATGGTCTATAGATTGAAGCAGAGAGAAATTTAACAGGAAAGACAGGGAAGGTCAGGCAATAAAAGAGTGGAAAACCAGGCATCAGGACCTGCACGAGAAGCCAGCAACACTTACTAAGCATGTCACATGCCAAATATATAGATTTCGATTCCTTTCCATTATGATGCAAGAAAAATGACTGATCCCCAGGTGTTAATGACTCCTATGACATGAGAAAGAGAGTTGGGGGAGGGGATGGTACCGGGAAACAGAGAAAGGTGGATGTAGGATGCATGCTTTACAACGGATCGGATTACATGATGTATCTCCTCAATTTAAAAAAGCTGTGCCTTGAAACATCAACACTGCCACTGTACTAGTAAGTCAGTCTAGTAAAATCTTTTTATTCTGACAGTCTTCTCCATTCTGAAGCAAACACATGCAGATCTGACACACATAAGGTGGGGGATGGAACATCAAAGCTGTTTGATATAGCAAAGACTGGCACAGATGCACTGAAGGGGGAGGAAGTGGGCTACAAAATCCTTTTTTTGCGATTTTTTGATGTTCCAAAAAGAATGATAAAAAATTACCTTGTTAGTCAACTATAAAATTGGAGGGTATACATGATTCAATCAAAGTTTAAACAAAAAGAGATTTCCAACACTGTTTATCAAAAAAAGAAAAAAAAAGCTACAGAGGCTGAACAAAACAAATATTGTTTAGAGGCTCAATTTTGTTGTAGATGTTTCTCCTTAAATTCCTTAGAAGAAATAAAAATAGACAAATGTGATGATTACTGTCATACTGTAAGAGTGTAGAGCTATAAAATGAATGTAAATAGCATTGGCCTTTGATGAGAAATGTTTGAGTTCATATTGATTGCATACATTGGTATCTCTGCAAATCTGAGATCACAGTTTGAGACATTGTTGAGATCTCTTCTGAAACTGTAGAAGAGACATGAGATTACTAGAGTCTTTTTCTCAAGAGAAAATCTTATCAAAAGCCTCAATTTGCTCTCCCTTTAGAGAAACAATGGAGACACTCATTTATTTGTGATTATTCTTTTCTATAGGGACTATCAAATCTAAACAATCAGATAAAATAGGTTCTTAGATATAATGGACACAATACGCAGTTAACTGTGGGTAAAAGGTGGAAAAATAAACGTAAAAAAAAGAAGAATCAAACAAGAAAATCAAAGAATCTTGTGCATCCTTTTAGAGCTCTTTGGCTGGGATGCATTCACCTTCAGCCACTATCACCCTCTGCACCGCTCTGAGCTAATGGAACCACATTGGCAGAACGAATGGCAGCAGAAATCAAGTCATTTACGCAAAGCATCCGTATGGCGTACTTGGACACACGCTCTCAGCTCTGCGCCATAGGAGAGCTCATTCTCCCTCCCCAAATAATCCATTTCCCCAACACAATGAATATTTGATATGGTTCACACAACGTGCTGTGGCGTGTTAAGCGAGTGAGGGAGCAGATGCGTGGTGTGACACCAATGGGTGACAGGGTGCAACGTGATAATATTAGGGCATTCACAGTACTGGCATTTTTTGCAAAGAAAAATAGAAATGATTCAGGTACATATTTTTGTTTTTGATACAAAGCTTCAGTTCAAGATATTCCGTGTTAATGTGCAAGACATCCTGTTTTTTTTTTTCTTTTTTGTGTTTTTGTCAAATTCTCTCATCATTTACTCACCCTCATGCCATCACAGGTGTGTATGAATTTCTTTCTTCTGCAGCACACAAAAGATTTTTTGAAGAACATCTCAGCTCTGTGAGAAACAGGTCAATATTAAACTCCTTTTTTTCTATAAATTCTCCTCCCTGCCCAGTAGGTGGTGATATGCATGAAGAAAGCAAATCACCAAAAACATTCAAGAAGAAGAATAAGTAAGTAAGACATGAATATTGATCTGTTTCTCACCCACACCTATCATATCGCTTCAGAAGACATGGATTAAACCACTGGAGTCGTATGGATTACTTTTATGCTGTATTTATATGGTTTTTGAGACCTTCAAAGTTCTGTCCACTATTCACTTGCAACAGAATTTTCATTTTTGGGTGAACTATTCCTTAAATTTAGGGTTAATCAGCCTTAATCTGGGTTTACAATGACTTAAAAGCCCTACCACAGAATTTTCCTGGATTTACCCGTAAAATCAGAGAAGAAAATGTGAAAAAAAGTGTGCATGTTCCATCTGGACCTAGAAATTACATAAATCAAAAGAAACTTCCTTTGTTTGGTCTAAGCTTGGTCTCTGACAACTGTGGCATGCTCACCTAAAAGACCCCTTCTAACCACACAACAAACTTTCAAGGGGACTATAAAACCCATTTCTTTTGATGTACGATGCATGCTTCTGGCACTGTTAATATTTTCATTGAAAGAAGAAAACCAAGGCACAAATCGCTCAATCTAAGCCCTTTCCATTCCTGGCCCCATAAAGCTGTCTGATTGGCTGGGCCAGACTGGGCTGTTTATCTGTCTTGATGCTGTGACATCAAAGCACTGAGAGTCATTAGCACTCTGGAATTGGTATGAGGGGAATTTCACGCTGTCGAAGTGTATGAGAGTGACATGATGGCGAAAATCTGACAGAGCTCAAGAAGATGTGACACCACTGCAGGGTGGATGCCCTTATTAACCAGCCATGCTGGCAATATCCAGCAACCAGTGCATGCCAGTGTTGTAGTGTAAATGTCATATTTTGGAGCACTAGGGGAGTTGATGAATGATTTATATAAGACAAGCCATCTCAAATCCATCTTCATCGCCTCATTAATAACACGGTCAGAGCTGAGAGAATGAGATATCGTGGAATATGACTCTAACCAAATAATTGTTTTTTTATTTTTCATACATTCCTGTGAGTGATTCAGCATCTCCTAAGACAGAGCACTGTAAAAATGAAAAGATACTTAAGTCACAATTTGGAGCTCTTAACTGAAGGGTTGCGAATCCAACAAAGGGTTGCAGGTGCAGGGGGGAAACATTGCTAATTGTAAAAACGTAACTAACCATACAATTATGCAGTGTTAGAGTTAGCATAGACTCGGTCACCATTGACTTTCATTGGAACTTTATTCCTTACAATGTGAATGGTGATAGAGGCTAACATTATAACTAACCATTCTTTTTATATTTCACAGAAGAAAGTAATCTGGTTTGGAACAACAAGAGAGTTAATTAATGATGACAGAATTTTAATCTTTGTGTTAACTAGCCCTTTAAGAGTTCCGTTTAGGAATGCTCTCCAAAGGGTTTTGCCAGTGAACCCCAAAGTGTCCCTAAAGTATCTATTCAGTTTACAGTGATGGGACACATATTGTCTCACCTGTGCTCTGCACTGCATTCAGGTAGCTGTCATCACCATTCTCCTGCAGGGAAGACAAAAAGGAAAGATTTCAAATGTGAGAAGCTGACAGAATTATTAAGTGGTTTGTTCAACACAATAAAGTGTCTGTTTTTCTGGAAAACTGGAGTTTTATCTTCTTAGGAATGACAGACATTTAAACAGCGGTATGTTCTGTGTCTGCATACGCTTACACCTGATTCAGAGGAAGCTGTGCAAATCCTCCCTGACAGCATTACAGGCGACAAAGATAGTATCAGTTAAAATCTATTATTAACTTTAGACATTTTATTTCCACTTTTCCTGGTACTGCCTTGCGACTGAAGTTTATAAAACATATTAAAAAATTATTCTGTTTGCTTTGAGCGACCCATCCAGGCCTGCGTTTCCCGTACAACAACGTAACTCACTGCTGAACCAACACAGTACACTTAATCATTGGAAAAATTAACTAGCTTCCCAAAACCATGGTAAAAATTGTGCACATTGTTCGAACTCGAAACAATGTTGGTTCAACAACTTAGAGCTGTTGTTAATGACATTACACAGGGGGTGGAGTAATAACTTCTGTGACTAAATTATAAAAGTTCATTAACCCGTTTAATGTGAGAAAGCTGTTGAAAACAGGAAAGCAGCATACACTGTATAATGCGACAGATCCAGACGCTGCAATAGTGGGGTTTCCCTCTACATCGTTGCAGGCCTCCCTCGCACCGCAGGCCCTGGGGCGGCTACGCCACTGGTGATGACAGATATAGAAGCCTCAGCGAAGTCAAATGATGTACACACAGCAAACTAACAAGGAACTATGCTTCTAACCACACAACTTTGCAATATTGTTTGCGAATGTTCGTTGGAACTACGATTGACCATAGTTGACTAACGATACTTTTGGGAAACGCACTCGACACAGCAACACTGACCCAACCGATGGCAAGAATTGGGGGTGGGACTATCTGTTTGTTTGATTAATAACAGAAGAGGGCATTTTCGGAAGGCTGTTTGAAAACATACGTTTATATTTGCAATTCCGTTCAGAGTATTGGTGCAGAAAAACACAAAACAATCTTCAGCTTTAATATTCATTCAAATAGTTCCCACGATTATTTATGTTTTCCGCTGACCCTTGTAGTACCTTCACAAACCCATGACTAAAAAAAACCCCTGCAATTATACCAACAACAGTCATTTTAAGCAAAAAATTAGGTCGAAATAGCTCCTTAAAGAAATAGTTCAGCCAAAAATACAAATTCTACCATACTTTAATCATCTTCATGTCAATCCAAAAACACAAGGCTTTCTTTCTTTGTAAAACACAAAAGGAGACTTTTAATGAATATCCTGGTCCATCTTTTTAATACAATAGCAGTTGATAGTGACTCACTTTAAAGCTTAAAAAGGACCTAAAAGTATTATAAATGTGACTCATGCATCATATTCCAAGTCTTCTGAAGACTTACAACAGGTTTAGGTGAAAAACAACCCAAAATTTTGTAATTTTTCAGTAAAAATCTTAACCTCCATTGTGCGTTTGTGAGTGCTAGAGAGAAGTTCTTTCACAGTGGCTTGCATTCCACAAGAACTTGCATTGTTTGGCACTAAAAAGCTTAAATCGAAAAAGCCTTTATAAGCTTAAAAGTGAGTCAATAGTATCAATTGTGTGAATTATTCCTTTAGGGCAACTATTGCATGTTAACAGGTACATTTTTAACATCTTTGTGTGTAGTTGCACAAAGACTTCCGATTAGTCTGCAAACAATGTTACCAAAACACTTACATTTCCAAAGTTGTCAGTTCTGATTCATAATAGCTTAAACTATAAATATTTTGCTGAAAATCAATCTTCAAATACATTGACCAAATCTGACACTGGGTTTTCAAACCATTCAGCCAAAATTTGGGCAGCTGTCAAGGTTGAATACAACCTAGAAATCTGAGGATTGCTGATAGAGCTTCATTCTGGCAGACGTAAGGGAGTGAAGCTGTTCCTGTGACTTGAAATCCAATGAGTGCCTTTCAGTGAGGCAGGACTACTGCTGTAACTCAGAGGTTTTGTCATCAGAGTTTTCCAGAACCAATCGCAGTCTGTTCTCCCAAGTGATTTAAAGCTTTCTGGCTGAGCATCTTTGTAGAATCCATGCAGCTTGTAATCTAGACTAAATTTGTCCTAGCATTCACTACTGATGCTTCAGACTGTTTAAACATTTTGTGCATTGGGTTTACCAGTCCATACTTAAAAGCCCCTTGTTACTATGCTGCTCTACTGCCTGTCATTTTATTTTTTTTTTACATGAAACCACATGCAGGCATATATGTTTGTTGATGAAAACATGGTATTGATTTAATTAATTTATAAGCAATAAACTGATCTGAGATGTATCACCACCAGCCAGGCTAATTGCATTATAGATAGCAAGCCCAAGTTATGCACTCTGATATTTGTGCTCACATCAGCACACTCTGGTCAGTTAAAGCCATAATTTCATCTGTCATTCTCATTCCAGAGCAGCAACTGAGGCCAGATTGACACTGTCCTACTGTGATTCTGTTGCTTTCCCTGTACATTTTGTTATTTGGGAAATAAATACATTTGGGAAAAATAACTTGATTTATGCGAAAGACATCATCGTCTTTGAGTTCCAATATGTGTTCAATCATGGCTGGGTCTAAGGGGGGGCTGAAGGGTGCATTGCCCCCATAGATGTTCCTAGGGACCCCGTCGTTCAGATGAAGAGAAAACCTATTGCCCACCCTAAAGGTCAAAATGCCCACCCAAAGATCACATCCTATATTTTCAGTTCTACACAGGGAACAGATTGTGGTAATGGAGTTTATTTCTTGTATGGCACTGATGCGTGTACATACAGTATGACCAGGTGTGTCATACCGACAGCTGCAAACACAGTAAGGCATTCAAACAACCTTGGAGAAGTCTAGCTTATGGCACTTGGCTGAAACACATTTACGTTGTGCTTTAAATACTTGCTAATGCTTTGTATCTATGCACTATTTGTGAATGCATGTTTCAAAATGTATGCAGATTTATAAAATCAATAGGATGTACTGTATAACAGCATTTCAGCAGCAAAGCCCTCCAACAGATTTGTTGGTGCTCTAAACTTTCTGTAATGAAGAGGAGCGTTAAGTCTCTAATGAAGCATGGCAGGTATATTACTCATTAATTCCTTCCCATAGTGCTGTTGTTTTACCGCCCAAACAGATGTTAAGGTGCTCTAGTTCTGTTGTAGATGTGAAATGAAATGAAGGTCAATTATTTGTTCACTAACGCTGATGTCTATTTCCTTATTTCAGATCATTTGGGAGCCCATTTTGGAGCTATTAAGCAAACCTTATGACAAAATGACTATTCTTCAAAAAACTGGTTCAGTTAAATCTTTCACAGTTTACTCTGTCTTAGGTTGTCTAGTTTATGCCTAGCTGAGTTTGTTGACTTCCGTGTATAGTAGAGTTGGAGTACTCGAGTTTGGACTCGGACTCGAGTCCGAGTCACAAGTCCAATTTTAATGGACTTGGACTTGTCATGGACTCGGATGCATTTTTACTCAGACATGACTCGGACTCGAGCCTATTGAGTCCAGCCTAGTCCATGACATTTGTGATGCAATGAAAAAAAAAAAAAATAACAAAACAGAAATTAATGAACATATCTCTGTCTGCATGCAGCTGTATTAGCCCCTGAAGTCGTAGTAGACATATCCAATGTTGTTTCACTGTGTTTAAGCAAACACACTCACACACACATACGCACGTGCACAGGCACACTCATTAGTCAACCTGTATACTACTGTATAACTTCGACTACCGAGGTGGCTGGCAAGACGAAAACGCAAAGACGGGTATGTATCCAATGTAACAGAAACTAAACAAGGCAGTTTCACAGGACACGGGACCTGACAACTGGTAAAATTGCGTGTGGCGTTTGTGCAGCCAAAACGTTGCGCGCATTGCAGATTCATCGTGGTTTAAAACTTAAAATCAAGAACTTCATTGAGTCAAGTCACCCATATCATGTCTCTCACAGTTTACTAAAAGCAGCATATTGAAAAAAAAAAGAAATACATAAAAATAGTATTAATATAGGATATTAAGTCTTTTTAGGCATAATGTATCAACACATGTAGGCTTCTGTAGTCTCTTGTGGTCCACACAGTGTTGTCAGCTTGAACTGGTGCATGATAGCTTGATGAATTAACTGTGTACCTTTTTATATAGTCGGGGGAAAAAAACATTATTGCTACAGCAGACGGCAACTCTAAACAGATAAACAGCACCTATTATTATTGATTGACTATATTCAAAGCATTGACGAGCTGCTTAAACTACATTCTTTTACAGCATTTGTCCAGCATTCACAACATTCTACCATGCACAATAAAATATTAGGATATTTTGGGTAGTGAAATGTTTTGTATTATATTTTAATTATAGACTATAAAATAAATGTATTATTCGATGACAGAGTTTGTGTATGAGGCTAAACTTCATGTTATGTGTTGAATTTAGCTGGTTAAGACGTTTTTATTTTAAATGTTTATTTAATTTTAATTTTAATGTAAACCACTGGGTAACTTATGCACGTCTTTTTTTAGCCTATATCTCTGACACTTTTGAAGGACAATTCTGTTAAATTTATGATTCAAAATTATTATTCTCTACGTTTTTGCGGTTAAAGAAGAGCTCAATGAAATTTTCTTTGGTTGGTATTTAAAGATTTCAGGCTGATTGGAGACCAACGCAGGTGCCGCTTAAGCAAATATCAATTATTATTTATTTTTTTATCTTCTGCAGCAGCAGCTGTGAGATGCACATGGACGCATCAGGGATTTAGGTACACGAGCAGCACACAGAACTGCCCTGCATTTTCCTGCAAATCAATTGACAAATTGAAAATGAAGTAGAAATAAAAACTAAATTCAGATTCTAAGTAATAATAACTCTGGTTGTAATGACTAACGCAGCTTTCACTTTCTTTAGTCTATGTTTGAGTGGAGGGGAAAAGCAACAAATAATTGAAATGTCAACAGAATGCAATAAGAAGTGTGTTGAAGGACAGTTTTGTCTTTATCTTTTCGAACAGTCCTGAAATTAAATTCAGGTCCACACCCCTTGAAATATCATTAGGTGCTTGGATCAATAATTTTGTTCTAGCACACTCAACAAACTCATTAGTCTTACAGCAGAATATGGGTCAATGCTTTTCATTTCTGTCATAGAATCCTTTTAGTTTCAGGTTCTGTTCTTCATGCATCCAAATTGTTTAAAGAAAAACAAATGATAATTGAATTTGTATTCATAACCAAAGGCAGCAACTGGTCTGCATATATGCATTCATTTTTTAATGTGCATCATTTAAGCAACATTTCCTCCCCACAGCAGGGCATGTCAGAGCCTCTATTAGAGGGAGGTGGCTTTGCTTGAATCCATTAAACATGTAAGCCTTCTATTGCACAATGACAGATATAAGATGCTGCATTAGAATTGACTGAAAAGGTACCATTTGAAATCATGTAATATCAATGGCATTAAAAAAACTATAGAAATAAGATAATGCATACATGGCCTTTACAAATGTAATACACTAGTGTATTTTCTCACAGGAGAAGGGCGCGTTTATTTGTTCCATGCTATTATTGAACAGCCCTGAAGGCGCGTGACGCCTCTTACCTCCGCGATCGCCGGCAGCCAGAGAGAAAACACAGCGACCAGGGCGAGCATCATCCTCCACACTCTAGGATCCATAACTATCTCCGGCTATGGGTCAGTGTCATTGTCCGGTAGGCTATCAGAACCCACTTTTGTCATGCAGAAGTCCGGATCAGGGTGTATTCGCGCGGGTTGAATTGTGGATGCTGTTTCAAAGCGCGGGTTTACAGTGTGAGTGATGATGTGCTCCTCCGTGACCCGCCGTAGGTTGATGTGTGATGTCTAATCGGTGTTGTAGAGTAGTGTCACAGACGCGCACACCCCTCGTAGAGACCCACGCGCAGCTCTACGTCTCCATGCGCTCGCGCACCACACGCGAGCCGCACTGATGTTCCAGCAGCCAACAAACTGGGCGTCACTGTTGCCTTAGTGGAGATCTGACAATGTAGATCAACATATAAATAAAATTAAGAATTTACATTTTAAAATAATAAATTAAAAATAAACATTATACCAAATGAAAACATGTGAAATATGCCAAAACGAAGAATTTAAACGCTGCTTTGTTATTTGTAGTTTATTGCATTGTAGTAACGATATAATAAATAATGTAGTGTAATAATATATTACATTTATTTTTGTACTGATTGAATGTCAATTTCAGTTAAATGTAGATCAAAATAAATAATAAAACAGTGATTTTTTTAGTAGGCCTATGGGGAATATTTATGTGTCCCATAAAAGGATATCAAGGTAATGCTGTATAAAAAGTAGTAACCAACAGTTGTTACATGAAGGGTCTATTACCTCCGTGCCTGATCTAACCCTTAAAATTAATTGTTGTTGTTGCTGATTCTCATTGTTGAAACCTTATGGATTCACGTTGATTCAGTGATGTTAAATTATATGTCTAATCAAACCAGTTAATTTAGATGTTGCCTCATGAAGCACATTTTTAGGTTAAAGGGATAGTTAACCCAAAAATACAATTATCTCATCATTTAATCACCCTCATGCCATCCCAGATGTGTATGACTTTCTTTCTTCTGCAGAACACAAATTACGTTTTTTTAGAAGAATATCTTAGCTCTATAGGTCCTCACAATGCAAGTGAATGGTGACCAGAACTTTGAAGGTCCAAAAATGACGTAAAGGAGGCATTAAAGTAATCCACATGACTCCACTGGTTAAAACCATATCTTCTGAACAATATGATATGTGTGAGTGAGAAACAGATCAATATTTAAGTCAATCTCCACCTTTGACCAGCCCAAACCAGTAGGTGGTTGAATGTGAAACTAAAAGTCACTTCCACACCAGAATGTGGAAGTGACAGTAAAAGTGTAGATTTACAATTATAAAAGGACTTAAATATTTATCTGTTTCTCACCCACAACTATCATATTGCATCAGAAGATATGGATTTAACCACTGGAGTCTTATGGATTACTTTTATACTGCCTTTCGGACCTTCAAAGTTCTAGTCACCATTGACTTGCATTGTGAGGACCAACAGAGCTGAAATATTCTTTTTAAAATCTTTGTTTGTGTTTTGCATATGAAAGAAAGTCATACACATCTGGGATGGTATGAGGGTGAGTAAATGATGAGAGAATTTTTTTTTGGGGGGGGGGGGGAACTATCTCTTTAACATGTGTCAGTGTAGGTTATTCAACCATAACAAACAGCATTAACATTTATTATTGGGCTATTTTTATAAGTGTGGCACTGGAACTGATCATGTTTTCACTACAGACCATTTCAAAAGTATTAAAAAAAAAAGTGTTAAACAATAATGCCCTTTACTGTAGGTAACCACAGTGATTGACAGTCTTATTCCACCACGAGGGGAAAATTAGTTTTAGAACGTTTTTCTCCATCATACGAATGGAGTTTGTACTTCCCACATTTAACTTGTGCTTGCTCATTTGGTGGTTTTGTTCTTAAAACTTTGTAAGCTATGATTCCTTTGAGAAAATCTCTGTTGTAAAGCACTGATTAAAATTTACTTTAATTAATAACCTCCAGGCAGTTTGCTTTTTATTATACAACCCCAGTTTCCAAAAAAGAAGGGACAGTATGAAAAATGCTAATAAAAACAAATAGAAGAGATTTGTAAATTATATTCACCCTTTGCTATATTGAAAGCACTACAACTACACATTATATGATGTTTTACCTTGTGAACTTCATTGTTTTTTCAAAATGTACAGTCATTTTAAATCCAATGTTTGCCTACACGCTACAAAAAATTGAGATGGGCAATTTAAGACTAATAACAATTTGATGAGTTGAAATAACAAGGCAATGTGAAACAGGAGATGTTAAACAAGTGAAGCAATCGTGTCATAGTATATAGGGAGCCTTCAAAAATAGCCTAGTCCTTCAAGAGCAAGGATCGTTCAAGACTTGTCAATTTGTCAACAGATGCTTCAGCAAATAATCCAGCACTTTGAGAACAATCTTCCCCAAAGACAAATTGGAAGGATTTTGTGCATTTCACACTCTACAGTGCACAATATAGTTAAAAGATTCAAGGAATCTGATCAAATCTCGGTGCGTAAAGGGCAAGATGAAAACCATTTCTGAATGCACATAATCTCTGATCCCTCAGGTGTCACTGTCTTAAAAAACAGCATTCATCTGTAATGGATATCATTAACATGTGCTTGGGATAACTTTAGTAAACCTTTGTTAGTCAACACCACTCACCGCTGCATCCACAGATGCAAGTTAAGACTTTACTATGCAAAGCAGAAGCCCTACATCACTGTCCAGAAGTGCTGCCGGCTTCTCTGGGCTCGGTCTCATCTTAGATGGAAAGTAGAACAGTGGAACTGTTTTTCAAAAACACAGCCATCGTGTTATCCAGGCCAAAGAGGAAAAGGGCCATTCAAGCTGTTATCAGCATCAGGTCCAAAAGCCAGTGTCTGTATGAGCTAGGGGTGTGTCAGTGCCCATGGCATGGTTAACTCGCACATCTGTGAGAACACCATGAATGTAGACAGATATGTACAAATTTTGGAGCAACATATACATACTGCCATCCAGCATCGTCATTTCCAGGGACATCCCTGCATTTTCCAGCAGGACAACTTCAAACCACATCCTGCCCGATTACAAGTGCATGGCTGTGTGAGCAGAGAGTGTGGGTGCTAGACTGGCCTGCCTGCAGTCCTGACCTGTCTCCAATTGAGAATGTGTAGCGCATTATGTAGCACACCATATGGCAATGAAGACCCCGTACAATTGTGCAGCTAAAGACCTACATAATGGATGAATGGGGGAAAATTCCACTTTCTAAACTTAACAAATTTGTCTCTTCAGTGCCCAAATGCTTAATAAGTGTTATTAGAAGAAATGGTGCTGTTTCACAGTGGTAAACACTCAACTGTCTCAACTTTTTTGGAGCGTGTTTCAATCATCTGATTTGAAATTACAGTACATTTTCAAAAAAACAAGGAAATTCACAAAGAAAAAAAAACATAATATAATGTGTAGTTGTAGTGCTTTCAATATAGCAAAGGGTGAATATAATTTACAAATCACTCCTTTTTGTTTCTATTAGCATTTTTCATACTGTCCCAACTTTTTGCAATTGGGGATATTTTATATTTTAAAGATTTGCATTATTGTACTTTCATCCCTTGAAATGTGAATAATTTTGCGAGTGGTTGCTCTCAACAAATATTTGTTTTGTATGCAACAGCAGAAAGGTGAATAGGTCTGAATCATCACAAAAAAGACCTGGAGGGATTGTGGAGAAACCCAGCAGAGTGAACATTTTCAACATAAACTCCTACAAAGATCTAGAGTGAAGAAGAAAAAAAAAAAAAGAAAAAAACATTGGTGCATTTAATACCACCATAAATAATTTTTCAAGGATTGGTTCATCCAAAAATAAAAATTATGTCATTATGTACTCTGTGGAAAACAAAAGGAAATGTTAGGCACAATGCAATAGCAACAGTCACCATTCACTTACGGAGCACAGTCAAAATACTTCACATGGATTTGGAATTACCTACTGTAATAGTGAGTAGCCTACATGACAAAACAAAATTTACATTTTTAGCTGAACTAATCCTTTACAGTAGGTTTGTGGTATTATTCAAGAACATTTCCAGAGAATGTAAGCCTTTAGAAAGCCACATCTATGGCATATAAAAGACTAAATTTAAGGTTCTGAATATTTATTAAATGTATTTACGCAATATTTCGGATGAACCAGCCGTCAGCTCTATAAAGTTTATGAGATGGCATAAATGAGTTCAATTACTTCCAATAAAAACAAATTGAGCACAGCATAATAGGTTCAGTTGGTGCATGTATGCTCATAATAATAAAGCTACAGCTGGGATCCCCAGCATGAGTGACCTTCTGCGAGTGGCATGCAAAGTCACCCACAGAGCCTTCTCGCCCATACAATCATGCATATTTTACCCTCTCAATCCACTCTTTCTTCCACTACACTCATGACCTGATCACTGGTGCTGACGTGGTTTACAGTCGTGTTATGTCTCTGTCCTACAGAGACACCTGCTCTCTGATGATCTGTCGTTGGAATGGGAGGAAACAGGAATTTTACTGGTGTACCGCTTTGATGAAAGCAGCGATACCATGGCAACACAGTGGTTAAATTGCCAGCAATACCTCTAACTCTCACAGCACATTTAAGGATTTTTAAGAGACAATTGTCTTTGTGCTCTCTGTAAAATTGGGTCATAAAGAAGGGGGAGAAAGGGTAGTAACCTGAAAGTGGTCATACGTAGAAATGACACTAAAAAGCAGGATTTTAAAAGAGACATCATGGAAAGCATGCTCTATTCTGGTAACAGATACATTGGTGAGTCATAATGCCTTGCAAAGTCTATAGTTTTTCATACAGGCTCAAAAATTCACATCCTCACACAGAGCCACACACACATAGATCATAACTGTCCTTACCCAGAGGCATCAGCTCTCAGTTCCATTAACCCCCTATACAGCAGCCAATCGTCACCCAAAACAGTTGGTATGGAAACAGATAAGAAAGAAGAAAAGGACTGTGCCTCTTTTTTCCTTCTGCACATGCTGTAAGCAGATATTAAAGTCTAGCAGACATTACCGGCAAAATGAATACAGACCACTAATGACTGACAAATCACACCACCAACAATGAAGATATTAGTGCTAGATATTTGTACCAACAAGTCTGAACACATTTGTGCACATCAGTCCTCTAGCTTCCTATTTTGGAGCTATTTTTTGGACAATCTGTAATCAACCTCTGTCTATCCCCATAGGAAATAAAAATCATAAAGGAGATCTCGGTAATATCTCAATTGTTTCTCTTGGACAGCAATGAGGGAGCAAAGAGACCAAATACAATCTTTTACGTAAAGCCTTTGTATTTGAATCCCAGATTTTTCTCTCCTGAGAAAAGATCCCAGTATTCTCACGTGTCGCAACTCAAACGATACTTGGATTTGCCAAAATACCAAAGTCTGCTATTAAAAGTCAGAAATTTCACCGGCATCAAATCAAACATTTCTCATCAAATTCTTTCAAGACCAAATTATCTGAGCTATACAATCCTGGAGTGATCTCACAGTGAAATCGAAAACAGTAGGTTGACTTTTCATTAGTTAAAATCAGTCTTTGCTTACCAAAATGGCAAAACCAAAGCGGTAAGTGTAGTTGGGCATACGTGTGAGCTCCATTTTGCAGGTATATTGTCCACGGGGGGGTTGTGAAGCAAGCTGTTTTCAGCTATACTGGCTGTAATACAGTAAAGAGGAATGAATATTTCTTAAACTGTATTCCCCAACAACAACAAAAAACAAACCTAAACCTAACCATCAGTGGAGTAATAATGTAATGTTAAAGGGAAAACTGCAACCTCCAAATCATAATCGTCACTGAATATGCAAAGACCATTACTTACTGGTTTTTTTACTTAATTACTTCTAAAATATTGGATTGAACCCAGGTCTCCCACACTGCTGATGCAACAAGCCATAGGTCATGCCACAGGGGAAGGTAAACATGCTGGAGCCGATGCAAAAATGTCTGATAGGAGATGCCGCTTTTCGATGAGTCGGCATAATGTAGCCGATTCTAGGGTAACGGAACTCTCAGAAACAACATACTGACTTCCTGTGTGATCATGTTTACTGTACATCCACATAACTGTAGACTATAGCTCTATACTCTTATATTATGTCAACAATTGTCTCATTTGTTTCTGTTTGACTTCTAAGGAATTTTAGAAAAAACATCCATGCCAAAGTTGAAAGATAAAACTCCTGAGCTATGTATGAAAGAGCAGCCTCTGAGAAATGAAACCTGCTCTCATATAATCATGTTACTGTACCTAAATTTTTGCAAAAATGATTTTTAAGTGGTTCGTTGTACATATCGCAGCAGTTCACTGTGAAAGAAATACTAGAGGCCCTACAACAACTTTGACTTTTATTCACTTTTACACAAATCACAAAATAGGGCAGATTATCAGTTCATAAACACTTACTGCACTTAACGCTCTATTACTCCCATACCGCTATCTTATGGCATCAAAACACTTTTACAATGCATGACTTGTAAGGCGCTACATTTTAACGTTTGCATTATTATACGAGCATGTTCAAGTTGTGCGATTGCACTTGCAGTGCAATGGACCAGGGTATGAGTCCTAAAGAGCATGCGAGTCGACATGTGAGCCTAAAGTGTCATAGAAGCACCACAAAATGAAACGGTTGCTTCAGCAATTGCGTTTTTACGTCACATTTGCTTTTTATGATGCACTCGGTAAAAGGTTTAGATTCAAGGTTTAAGGTGGGGAGGTAGGCTTTGTTGATTAAACACTCTATACAGCATTAATATGTTTTGGAGAACATTTAACTCACGTTTGCACCACACAGTGGACATTTCACCTCAGAACTGCCCAAATATACACTATATTGCCAAAAGTATTCGCTCATCTGCCTTTAGACGCATATGAACTTAAGTGACATCCCATTCTTAATCCATAGGGTTTAATATGACGTCGGCCCACCCTTTGCAGCTATAACAGCTTCAACTCTTCTGGGAAGGCTTTCCACAAGGTTTAGGAGTGTGTTTATGGGAATTTTTGACCATTCTTCCAGAAGCGCATTGTGAGGTCAGACACTGATGTTGGACGAGAAGGCCTGGCTCGCAGTCTTCGCTCTAATTCATCCCAAAGGTGCTCTATCGGGTTGAGGTCAGGACTCTGTGCAGGCCAGTCAAGTTCTTCCACACCAAACTCGCTCATCCATGTCTTTATGGACCTTGCTTTGTGCACTGGTGCGCAGTCATGTTGGAACAGGAAGGGGCCATCCCCAAACTGTTCCCACAAAGTTGGGAGCATGGAATTGTCCAAAATCTCTTGGTATGCTGAAGCATTCAGAGTTCCTTTCACTGGAACTAAGGGGCCAAGCCCAGCTCCTGAAAAACAACCCCACACCATAATCCCCCCTCCACCAAACTTCACAGTTGGCACAATGCAGTCAGACAAGTACCGTTCTCCTGGCAACCGCCAAACCCAGACTCATCCATCAGATTGCCAGATGGAGAAGCGTGATTCATCACTCCAGAGAACGCGTCTCCACTGCTCTAGAGTCCAGTGGCGGCGTGCTTTACACCACTGCATCCAACGCTTTGCATTGCACTTGGTGATGTATGGCTTGGATGCAGCTGCTCGGCCATGGAAACCCATTCCATGAAGCTCTCTACGCACTGTTCTTGAGCTAATCTGAAGGCCACATGAACTTTGGAGGTCTGTAGCGATTGACTCTGCAGAAAGTTGGCGACCTCTGCGCACTATGCGCCTCAGAATCCGCTGACCCCGCTCTGTCATTTTACGTGGCCTAACACTTCGTGGCTGAGTTGCTGTCATTCCCAATCACTTCCACTTTGTTATAATACCACTGACAGTTGACTGTGGAATATTTAGTAGCGAGGAAATTTCACGACTGGACTTGTTGCACAGGTGGCATCCTATCACAGTACCACGCTGGAATTCACTGAGCTCCTGAGAGCGGCCCATTCTTTCACAAATGTTTGTAGAAGTAGTCTGCATGCCTAGGTGCTTCATTTTATACACCTGTGGCCATGGAAGTGATTGGAACACCTGAATTCAATTATTTGGATGGGTGAGCGAATACTTTTGGCAATATAGTGTATGTGGTATCGCCACATGATTTTCATGACATCAGGCTGGAGAAATATTTTTGTTTATTGTCTATCACATTTAGCAGGTTAATTTAACTTTTATTCACACACAGACACACACATGCACACACAATGGGCCATCATTAAAAAAAGCAGGTAAACGTTGCATGTAGTCTACAAATGAATTCCATTTTGCCAACATGATATAGACTTCCTTATTCAGTAAAATATTTAGTGTTGAATATTAAAGCATTGAGACTTCCTTGCTTCCTCTACCCATATCACTTCCCGGAGCTTGGCAGCGGGACAGCAACAGAACATTTAGCATTGGCTGCCGCAGGCATTCTTGGATGCTGTTGTGAGATAACGTTTGAAGTGGAGCATGCTGTCGAAGATGTGAGCTGCCTCATCAAGGGTCGTTCTTCTGTTAATGGAGGATCTCATCAACAACATACTAATGCAGCAAGTATAAATCTTGGTCAAATATAAAGAATTTTTTTATGGGAATAACTTAAACACTTAAAGGGATAGTTCACCCCAAAAAGGAAAAAAAAATGTATCCTCATGTTGTTCCAAACCCGTATAACTTACTTTTTTCTGTGGAGCACAAAAGCATGAATCCTGGCAGACCTTCGGTTTATATGTCAATCTGATCTGATAAGTCTGATTCAGAGGTTGCTGAAGAAGGTGAAATTTGTGCTTTTCCGGCACAGTCTCGTCCCCTTGCCCCTCCTGTGCTGACAGTTCACTTGTGACCAAAAGATTATGGGCAGGAATGTAAAATCTGTTTGTCAGGAGGCCAGAACAAAGGATGGAGAGACTAATTATTCAACCGGCTGAATTAAAGCAAAAATAAACATTACCGCTTTGGGAAGGACCGCACCACTAATGAGATCATTAGAGAAAGCAATTAAAGTCATTTGAGAAGAAACACCGCCATCTAGTGGCGAAAAGGAGTTGTGAAATACACAGAAGAACGAACCCAAAGTTTTTTTGGAAGAGTGTCTGAAAACCAAGCTAATTTTAGTGCATAGGGGAAACCTGTTATTTGAACAAGTAAAATTTAATAATATCAAATTCGACAAAGGAAACAAATAATAAATACACAAAGTGCTTGACTTGATTATATATCCAAACTCATTTCTATCACATGACTTTCTTTATTTTATTAGTTTTTTTAATATATATATATATATATATATATATTTGTAATATTATTATTATTATTATTTATATTTTATATATTTGATATTATTATTATTATTATTATTATTATTATTATTATTTTGTCTGTTTATTTTTAGTAAATGTACATTATTTTATTTATTTTTTTACTTACACCCACGGAGAGCCATCTGTGATCATTCAACCATTTAAGCTCCGGATATTCCGCCTCTTTACTTTGACGCAATATGATCGACACAGGCCTTGCCGAATAAGAGCTACCAAGGACCATGATTGACAGCGGCATTGTCCAATGAGCGTACGATAATCAGCAGCTATGGCGTCTGTGCCCCGTTTGCTGATTTGCAACCCGCTGAAACAGGATCGGTGAAGAAGGAGACCTTCGGTCGGTTCGCCATGGACTGTTCTAGGATCAGTAACGTTTAAAAACGTCTCTAACCATAGAGCGGTAAGTAAGAATACTGTCAGCAACTTGTGTCTGATTCAAGGTTAACATTCTTACTCAGAGCTGTCCGAGTAAAACGGACGTTTGAACGGTTGGAGCACATGAAACGGTGGAATATCATGTTTCAAACATCATGGTGGCTTTGGCCTGCCCGATTGTTCATTAAAACAAGCAGACTATCTTTTCTCTTTAAGTCAACACTGACTTGTGCACTCAGCTTTCTGTGGAAAGGGCTTCTCTAAATACATGCAGTAAATATAAAACCTGCTCCTGTTCAAATGCATTTGTTGTAACCCAGTTTAATGTCTACTAGGTGACTTGAATGCTCATTTTATTAAAGAAACATACCGTTGCGCGCCCTCGCGTGCACGCGCCCTGAAAGTTCATCCGTCTCGCGCTGCGGTGACGCAGTCAAAAGGATGTGACAGCAACAGTTCTAATGTTCGCAGTCGCACCTCTGCAATGTAACTCTATCAAAAGAGTTATATACTTAGTAAAGTATACACTGAATTATTTTTAATAAAACATTATGAAAGTAATTTGATAACAAATGCCTGAAGTCATCATGAAAATGAAATAAAAAAATTGACAATTTGTCTTTCTTAATACACGTTCATGGTCTAATTATGTATGGTTCATCTGATCACGTTATTCCACAGAAAACAAAATGTTAGTCTCCTTAATGTTTAATCAAAATGTGCCATGCCTCTGAAACGACTTTTCTTTTCGACTGAAGTCACAAAGCTCTCAACTCTCCTCTCCAATCACTTTTTACAATTAAGTCCTTTTCTGATGGATGAAATAAAGTCCTGACCCGTTTTTTATTTTTTTTTTTTTTTTTATTTTATTTTATTTGTTATATATCCTGTTTCACTTGGAAATACATTACATTATAGAAGTGAAATTGCTTGTGAAATGTAATTGCAAATTTATTTTGAATTTAAAATTGATTTACTTTTATACAATGTCATAGCTCTTTATTTATCATAAATATATTATTTCCATTTTCAATTTGTTCTTGTTTGTCAGATACAGTTACATTCAAAAAACGTATCATCATTGTGTCTGTGAGAGGGAAACGATGGATCCATCTGCGGGTATGCACATGTCCGCCGTTCACCAGAACAGTGATGTCGTCCATGTCTCTGTTGGTAACCCCATTATAACCATGTATCAGCCTCAAGCGCAACCTCAAAACATCACACAAATCATCACACATCACGTGGTACCTCAAGAAGTATGTCAGGCTGTACCACACACAGTCCCATCACATGTCCAGATGGCATCTCACATCCAGACTCAATCACACATCCAGCCCATGCCACATCTACAAACCCCACCGCAAGGCCATATGGAAGCACAGGGCCATATGCCGACACATGGTCATGTATCAACACAAGGTCCATCAGAGAGCCAGAGTGCACCGCCCCCCCAGGATGGTGCAGTTAACTCACTGCAGGTCCCTTTTGCAGAGGTAGCCTCTCTGCTGGACCCTAATATGAAGAGCTCAAAGGCCCGTAAATACCATATCCATTATGATGAGGTGAAGAGGAGATTGGAACCACCTGAGAAGATGTCGCTCCGATCTTTGGCTGCTTACACGAGAGTCAGCCGAGGTCCGGCTAGTAAGAAAACCCTCTTGGAGTCCCTCAATGTCTTTGGTCTGTCACCAAGTACCAACACAGCAGTATCCAGTTCTTTTTCTAAACTAACTGAAGGTATGCCTGAACCATACCTCCATAGACAAAATATTACTATAAATAAATTCCATTTGAATTTGACACTGAGAAGGAATTGCAAATTATGTGAAGTTTTGTTACTTGCAGGTGACACAGCAGCCCTTTGTAAAGACATGAAAGACTTTGCACGGCAGTATGTGGATTATGAGAACATGGCGAAACAGTTGCTTCCTGAAACAAACCACGTGCAGCACTGGTCAAAAATCATTGAGACAAGGTAAAGCATTTGATTTAATGGTACCTTGACACCGTGATGCATTTAGCCAGTATGGTATTTTTTTATACCATACTGGCTAAATGCATCCCATGTCTCTCGGTAGTCGACCAGTTAAATAGTTCCACCCCAAACACATGCCATTGGTTCAGCAAAAGTATTCTTTAACATTACAAAATGACTGAAATCACGTTTAAAGGTAAAGTGTATAATTTTGCACTACTAGCATCACTAAACAGAATTGCAGAAATAATGATTGAATTCTAAAAAACTTTATTCTACTCTAATTCTTAAAAAGTTTTAGTTGCTCTCTGTCTTCCATTATTTGTCCAACTGTGTTGTCCCGCCCCAAACTTTAGTCACTGGTTGAGCCAATGTTGTTATGTCTGGCCAATCAGGCCTCTCAAACAAACAATTCCGTTTGGTGCCACTAATAGAGCGGAAATGACACGTTTCACCTTTAATCTCTGATGGGTCATAGCATGCAGTGCAAATGGTTCAGGTTAGTTTCAAACAATAATTATAGTTGTTTCTTGTTGTCAATCAGGAACTATCTAGAGGAGATGCGGAAGATCTTCAACGACTCTGCGAATAGCCGTTTATTTTCCAACGTTACACACGGTCTTGGTAACGGCATGATGGACGTGGCTCTTGATATTATCGATAATGTAATTGACCGCCAAATTCGAATCCTCTCAGGGAACACAGACCCCAAACCTGAACCTCCAGTTAGAAGGATCCGTAAACGCAATCGCAAGCCCACAACTGCCACCGAAGATGGTAAACCTAAAGAAAAGGGTAAAAGAAGACGGAAAAGAGGCAAACAGATGCATCTAGATTCTGCTGCTCCAGAGGTTCCACAGTCCACAGAGATGGAGAGCAGTGTATTAACCCTAGTCTCTGTAGGGTATGAAACCATATCAAGTGGACTCAACACCACTAATGCAGGTCTTACATAATGCCATGTGCCTGAGAGGCACAGAGAGACACTGTGAATTCTGAGTGCAAAAATGTTTTCGAAGAAAATATTAGTTTTATAATGTTAGACTTTTCACCCTATCTCACGAGTGATTTTTTTTCTTTCCCAATCTGGTCAGTCATGTAAGTAATATAGATGTCTGTCAGATTATCATGATTTTCCTTGACCGTGATGTTTTGATCCAAACCTCACCTCATCCTTTGTTGCTCTCAACCTTTTGTTTTGTTGTACAACAAATGTTCTCAGACAATGTATGCTATTAAATTAGCATGCAGACTATTTTTTTAGCACTATGTTGTATTTTGATGTAATGGATCATAATATCAGTTTCTACTGGCCTCATTTGATTATTTTATGTCTGATATGTTCTTTTGATTCTGTTGTAATTAATCTTACAATCTCAGAGTAATTTAGTTTGAGTAATAACATATCTTCTCTATTGGACATTCTTTGATTTTTCTGACTATTTATTTCACTTTTCTTTTTATGTCTGTTGTGTAGTGTATGTCAACGACTACTCTAAACACAAAAGGTTTTGCAGACTGCTCATTAAAGGCTTGTATTAAAGCATTACCTTTAAGCACTTTGTATATGTTTTTGTGAATGCTTGCTCAGGCAATTTATCGTGTACATATCATTTTGATTGGTGGACAATAAATTTGGCCAAAAATTCCATACACTTTCATTGGAAGTACCCAATCCAGAACATGGACCAATAAGGAACCACCTTGCAGCCACCCAGAACACCCTGAAAACCATCCCGAACATCCTTGCAAACTTATAACAAAGTGCACTTGGAAAAACCTTAGCAATCAGCCATGTCTACTAGTATTGTAACGGCAAGCACCACACATGTTTTATTTAGAAAATGTGAACATTAATTAAGCTTTCATTTATAATTTAATGTCTATATAATGTCCATATAAATATTAATTATAGCAAAGTGTTTTGTTTTCAACTATTGTGCTTAATCCGGTTGACTCTATTCAACAACACCAATTTCAACTGTGTAATCTTGTCTTTTTACAAAAGATTTTACCCACACAGCAGCTTTTCTGTAGCTCAAGCGGGTATGCAGAGAAAATCCACACCATGTTTTTCAGATTTGTAGCTGAGCCAATGATATTGTTTGTTTGTTGTTCCATTCTTTCTTGTATTCTCTGGGAGATGTTTAAGTGTAGTTCACAGTGTCACCTATGGGGCTTTGGCGAGACTGAGGATTTGGAGTGCAAGTGTAGGTCTGAATTAGAGCAGGTGGTGGGGAGAAAGAGGAGGAGAGACAGGGATTGAGGGGAAGAAAATAAGTGAGTAAGGGAGGGCGGAGCATGCATAACCGGACAACAGTAGAGACAGCATTTCAAAACAGGTAGAGGACAAAAATGAAGGGATAGTGGAAAAAATGATTTTAAAAAACAAATGCTGCCTAGACTTCTGTGGTCATCTGGGACCTGAGCAGAGCTGAGAGAACTAAACAGGACAACGCAACATCATATAGATATACTGTATATGGAGAGGATGGGGGCCAGTCGTCCACTGCCCAACACACCCAAGGGTAAATAATAGCACATGCTATGGAAAGACTAAAAGGATGTACATTTTTATTAAATATGTTTATTAAGAACAAACATTTTTTTTTCTCAGATACATTATGTGCTGCTATAGAGGCCATTAGTGTGAGCACAGAACTTGTGGATGAGGAACTGAAGCCGTATTTGGACACAATGCTGACTGATGCCATAGAGAGAAGTGAGTAAATATACACTGTATAGCTGAGTACTTGTTTAACAAAAAGCAACCCCACTGAGCAGTATTTGTCATGAAGTAGTCTCTGTAAGATAAAGTAAAATGAAACCTCTGTTCATTAGTATGTGATTCTCTTTGAACTGGTTAGATGCAGTTTGTGCCAGCATTTTGTGTAAGGCTTGAAAGCTGCTTAGAGTGTATTGTAATGGCGCATTGGCTTTAGAGAGGCATGTGACTTCCATCATAAGTTATTACATAGCTGTCTGAAATACTTTATTCTGAGTAGTCAGTTGTGGCATTACACAGTCAAATGTTTTTGTATAATGACTGTTAAACTGTTTAATTGACTTCTTACATACAGTAGATTCATGTCTCTCTGCAATCTTTTTCTTCTCACATATTAAAATGATTTCAAGTCAAAACAATATTAATGTCTTTAATTTATTTATTTGTAAGTTGCTGCGTACTAAGCAGGATGATGTACAGTCAGCCGGGCAATATCACAAAATAAACCCCTTGCACGCCAAAGTTTATTTTGCCACGATGACCAACTGACTGTACATTATCCATTACTTATCACAGATCATCTGGGCACAGGTAACAAACCATATTTAATGTCAAGTTGGATGGCTATAGCAAGGATATCAAACTCTTGTGGATTTGAAAACAGAGACACTAATCCGTATTTGTCTCTGTTTAGAGCTATTGAGTGACAGGACCGATTAGCCAGACTGCTCACTTACACACAAGTGGCCAGGTGGCCAGCTGTGAGAGACAGTGTACTTTGCTTATTTTACACTGTCCTTTGTGAAAACATGCTTTAGAAGCATGTTTTCATGCTCTTAATTCCTGCATACATACAGTATATGCATGCACTTAGGACAATGTAAATGCCTCACTGTAACCCTGATTTTTTGTTTTGTTTTTTGACATAATGATATCCATTTGTTGTACTTGAGGATGGGTTGATTGTATATATCTTGACTGTTTTGGATGGCATCCCATGCATGTGTTTCCTGCCCTAGAGAAAGGCATAGCCCATCAGGTGGCAGAAAGCGGGATTCTGCCTGTTCTGGCCCAAATTTTAAGAAGAAAGAGCACACTCACCACTCACACAGCCAGACTGGTGGCTGAACTTGCCAGAGATGGTAAGAATAAAAGTGTTTTGTAAGAATGCAATGTAGGGTGGTGTAGCCTTGTTGTTAAAGATATGGACTGGGAACCAAACGTTTGCAGGTTCGAACTCTACAAGCAGCCATCCATGAGCTATTACTCTTGAACAAGACACCCAACTCCAGGTTGTTTTGGTGGAACTGCTATGTAATACGTGTACTGTAAGTTCCTTTGGATAAGTGACAAATTAGCAAATAATGCCAGCTTTTGCTTATAGCCCAGAGCCTTGGCATCCTGTTCTCTGAAGCTGCTTCATAGTGGTAGTTGAGGAGCTGGCTTGGAAATAGCATCCTACACTTATAAAACAAATACCAAAAAGCTCCATGCAATTACCGTAGTGTTTTAGACATGTACCATGGTTGTACCACGGCTTGAGTACCTTGAAGTACCATGTAAATACCATGGTAAATGAAAATGGTTCAGTACAATGGCATATATCAAGGTACCATGGTAATACCATCCGATATATCACATGGTATTACCTTCCGATACCATTACTGTATCATGGTACTGCTACAGCACTTTTTTTGTAAGTCCAGAAACTTACTTTACACAAGTACATGAACATATACCCCTGAGTTTGGCCAACGCATTGCCAATGGGAGGTCTGGTTGAACATACTAACGTGCCTTCTTGCATTAGTTTGGTGGTAACAAACCTCAGTACTCAATATTTAATCTTTGATTTATTTATTTGCAAGTTGCTGCGTACTAAGCAGGATGACGTACAGTCAGCCGGGCAATATCACAAAATAAACCCCTTGCACGCCAAAGTTTATTTTGCCATGATGACCAGCTGCCTGTACATTATCCATTACTTATCACAGATCATCGGGCACAGGTAACAAACCATATTTAATGTCAAGTTGGATGGCTATAGCAAGGATATCAAACCCTTGTGGATTTGAAAACAGAGACACTAATCCGTATTTGTCTCTGTTTAGAGCTATTGAGTGACAGGACCGATTATGTGCAATAAAACCATGCGTGCTATTAATTATGTAAGTTGCTTAAAATATATTGACTTTAACTTACTTGCTCAACAGTATTCTCTTCAAACTGTTGCTGTGGCATAAAATTAGTTGACTTAAAAGAAAAAACTCAATGTAGAAGCAGAGAGTTCACACCAGTGTCCTCTATACTGGCCATTGTGGCAAAACTGAGAATGCAAAACATACTTGTGTTGAGTTATGAATTGCAGGCTGATGAATTTCGTAACACTAAGATGCACAATGTAATGAGTCTGCATAGCTAGAAGTGTCTGTGCTCACGTACTTGCATAGATAATGTTTCAGGCTTAAGGGTAAGAAGAATTCCATGTGAACTCAGTGGAATTTTTTCACTGTAAATTTAGTCACTGTGACTCTGAAACCTAGTGAAAAAAATTCTGTAATCTCTATTGATTATTCTATACTTTGTCTGTCCATAGCTCCTGTAAGAGAGCAGTGCTTTGATACAGGCATTGTGTCCGCTCTTGTGACCTTATTGCTCAGCCAGGACCAGGACCTTCTCCTCCACGTTACCCAGGGCATTGCTAGAATCTGCTATGACAGTAGTGAGTACAACTCCACAGATTTTCATTACATTTGTAGCACCATCCCTGAGATGACAGAAAGTGGAGCTGAAGCCCCACCTACATATGACCTGTATCTTGAAAATTCTGTCTTAAATGGTGCCAAACATTGAATTTGGGATTTTTTCTTGCCAGACTTGCAGCAGGAGAGATTCCTGAGGCTTGGAGCTGTCCCACGACTGGTATCAGTTCTACTCCAGCACAGTGAAAACCAGGCTCTACTGAGTTCTTGCCTGCTGGCCCTCTGTAACCTGGCCGACATGGGTGAGGAGGACGGCTCCATGCTCGCCTGGGAGGAAGGAGCATATTTCGGTGAGGGGGAGCGCATGTTCCGTGGCACTTCACGGTATTCCTTCGGTATCTCTTCAGCTATAACAGTGGTCAGACTGAAACAGTGGACTAACGGCCAGTACTCTGTGACAGTAGAAGTGCTTCAAAGATGCTCCGCTATGCTGTGGGGTGCAAACAATGGCCGGCAGTCTGGGCACCACTTACAGAACTTTTCCCACCTGGGAAACTGCCCCAAGTTGTATAAAGTTATCAAATGCTCAGTGAAGAACATTCCGAGGAACTGGAATCTGAGGGCAGCCGTGTTTCACACCCTCTTGTGAGGCTGAATGTTTATCGTAGCGCTCTCAGACTAATGATATTAAATGGATAGTTCATAAGGAATAGTTCACCAAAAAACCTTATTTACCCCAGTGGTGTTCCGTATTACTTCTTAGTTCTGCTGAACACAATGTGATGACACAAGATGAATTTGAGGAACAACCTGGCCACTCTTACATACAATGAAGGTGAATGAGGATTAGGGCTGACAACCTCCAAAATTACAAAAAAGGATTATAAAAGTGGTCCATATTATATCCATATGACTTGTGTGCAATATTTAAATGATATATGATATAGCTTTGTGTGAGGAATGGACCATTATTCACTGATAATCTTCCCCCTCCAGTGGGCTCTTCACGGCTTCAACCAATGCACTGAATCAATGAGTCGAACTCAAGAAATGGAGTAGTCTGATTGGTGAACAAATTATTCAGACCAGTGCTGTAAACTGGATCAACTGGAACAAAAAACGATTTTTTCATGAATCAGACATCGTAACTTCTCTTCAGCTAAGTCTGATGTCAAAATGTTCAGTGAATAACGAATTAAATTTCAGTTTCAGTTTGTCACACAATGCTATCATATGGCTTCAGAATCCTCAGGATATAATTCAGGAGGCAAATTAACCACTTTATGATGTTTTATGTTTGTCCTTTAAGAGCTTGAGAGCCTCAGTCCTCATTCACTTTCATTATATGGAAACAATTGGCCAGGATATTCTTCATAAATTCACCTTTTGTGATTCACGGAAGAAATCGGTCAAGAAACATGGAAGAAGTCATACATGTTTGGAACAACATGAGGGTGATTAAATATCAAAACAAAAACAGAGAAAATTTATGGTGAACTATTCCTTTAATGAACATCTGAGGTGGCCTTAACAGGTGATCTGGTGTAAACCACATCCCAACCTTTAAGGAGCTCATGTCAGCCATTCATATTAGAGAGTGAATCCTTATGTGCTCTGAAAGCAATAAAAAAAACAGAATGTAACTGCTTTCAGTTTCCTATTGCTAAAATGTCCAAATTAGCTCCATCTGAACCCGAGGGCATCAATCAAGAACATGAAAACAGGTGGACGCCAAGTTGCAATCTGTTAGCCTTTCTGCACTCTGTGATTAGTCCATAAGAGGCCTTACAGTAGTGGATTATCTGGAGCAGCTACACTCACCCAGGTCACAATATGCAACGTGCTGCAAAATGCACCAAGGAAAATACACTTACAACTCACATTTGAAAATGATGTTTACATGTCCAAATACAGTCCAGTTGAATGCAGTCTTTGCAAACCAAATTTGGACATTGTTACCCGTAACTTTAAATTTCATTAAGGATTAAGAACTGCAAAAGGGTTTTTGCATCAATAACAATGTGAAATGCCCTATACCCATATTATATTACAATGTAGGTCCATTATTTAAATTTGTAGAAATTTCTAGTCTAGTTATGCCCTGCTCTAAATATTTCTGCAGCTAAATTTGCTTGCAGGCCATAGTGATGTCCCTTTGAATTGATTCTTTTCAATGAATCTGTCAATCCGGTTCACATAGTGGTCTGAATGATTCATTTGATAATCACTCTGAATCAAAATTTCAAATCCTTATTCAGTAATCACAAACAAATGGAAAAGTCACGGAAATGTATTGGTCTAAATATGTTGGAACCATGTGTGTGTAAACTGGACTGTATTTTTATTGCCTGCACCAAGTCACAGTGTTCTTTCAAACAAACCTCATTCACAAATTTGTGCTATCAATAAACAATTTCCCATTTCCCCTTTTTTTGATTCCATTTGATTTTCTGACATCAGTAGTGAAGTAACCTCCCTCTCAAAGAAAAGGAAAAAAGGCTACCATTCTTTTCAAAGAGAGGAAGGTTGGCATGGAGTTTGATGCATGCTGTTTAGCGTGGGCTCTGGACTGTGTGAGCTCCTCCCAGTGTCTGCCATTGCTTGACCAGCTCCTGTGGTTTGCTGACCACGTTGTTCCAGTGTTCCAGCTCTCTGCCCCTTTCATACATGAACAGCCCAATGACCACCACCCCCAACAACACTGCCAGGAAAAAAAGGCAAAATACAGTTACTGAGTACAGATATATAGGTGACAGAAATTTCTAACCCTAAATTTTATTGATTTTTTGAATGACCCCTTTGAAATTACAGTATTGTATTTTGGTAATACTTTATAATAACTTTAATTAAAAAATTATTTACAAGTATTATATGGGTCTATGACAATTAAGAATGTCCAATATGAAAAAAAAAAACTTTTAAAAATTACTTAAATTAGTAAAAATGTATGTATGAAAATTACATTTTCATGACATTGTAACTATTTGAATGTACATTTACAAATTTACAGAATGACATGCTTGCTTTGTTTTGCATTTTAGTATTTCTGTATTACTGATAGCAGGACAATGAAAGCTAGGGTTCACCATGAGGGTGGCACCCTATCACCATGGAAATGATTGACTGACAGTTACCAGGTTCCTCTATGATTGGCTGATGGAGTTGTATCTCACCATGTATCTTCAGGGAGACCTGGGCACACACACCTGTCCCACCAATTTTTCAGGTCAGTTCTAAAGATGTGAGATTGTCCATTGGAAAAGTTGTGACCCAACACAGTACCAAAACTGTTTATCATACAGAAGTAAACATACATTTCCTGGACATAAGCTGGAAATAGGAAAATTGTCAATTGTATGGGGTCATTTGTTTTACATTTGTTTTGTTCATGGTTTTTGAAGATGAGGGCAGGTCACACAACCTGTCCATGTTGGCATCTGCCTAATTTCTAGCAAGTTTGATTAAATTTGTGTTTATTATAGTATAGTCCTATTGAACGCACAGCCGCTGACATCATCAAAACATTGATAAGCCTGTTTATTTTGCTATCATAACTGCAAAATTATATGGTTACGTGCATTTTATTATTTGCATTTTTCATTGTTTTCCCCTTTCACCTGTGACCCTATCAGAATAGACCATGACCATTTTGGGGTTGCAATCTGCAAGTTGAGAACCACCAGTTTAAAAGACGCTGTAAACTATTATTTATTGCTCCTTTTTCTTGCCTGCATCACTGCCACACTGCAGCCCCCCTGCTCTTAGAACAACCACAGTGAGGCGATGTAGAAACTGGTTGTAGTTCAAAGACACCTGAATATCACCATTCTTTGAGGGGGGCTACAAGAGCAAAAAAAAACATGCACATTTAAAACAGCACTCCTTCTTGTCCCCAGATATTGCCCTGAACATTACAGTATTTACCTGATCATTTTCATTACTTTGCCTCTGCTTCCTTTAGTTCAGAATATCTGAGAGGAGTCAGGACCTGCCCCACTAGATGGTGCTTTTTCTGATGATCCACAGTGTACATGCTCATGTTCAAAGAGCACTGGTCCACACAGCCAATAGATACCTGTACACAGACATAGTACTTACTCTAGGTTACAATGCATGTTTCACTTTGACCCAGAAACGCATTTTGAGTTTTATTCACCATAATAAGAAGGAAAGTCTAAGCTTATTAGTGATGCAATTATTATGTTTCGACTCCAAACCATTGTCGAGATAAAATCATTTAAATGCATAATGCTTTAGTCCATAAAATGGCAAAAAAAGTGTCTGTGGGACAAAGTGACTCAAAATGATGAAGAAGGTCACATATACCTAATGTTTAAGTCTTGAAGCTATACTTCCAAAACAGTGTGTATTTTAACATTTATCCTGGCTGAATGCCTTCACCCATAAACCTGCATTGAAAGTGCATTACTATAACACACACATATATTTCTATTATTATTATTATTATTATTACAAATTAAAGGTCAAGTCAAAATCATGTTCTGTTGCACACATCAAGTTGACAAAAGCATGTTAACATCACTGACTTGTTTAGAACCCAGATTATTTCTCTATAGCAGGGGTGGGGAACACTAGGCCTCAGGGCTGTATAAGGCCCACGTTGCCATTTGAGACATTTTTTGAAAAGCAAAAAAATGACCTTGATTCCATTTACTGTAAAAAAAATACAATTAAAATAATGATTCAAATTATTTAAAATAATTGCAAGGCAAAATACTGTATAATAGAAATAACTTTTTTAAATTTTTTTATTCCTTGGTGCGTAAGCACGTAACAGAATGCATACCTTAATTTCAACCCACAATCAGCAATTGCAAGCAATTGTATGGCCCGCAAATAATTTTGTAAATACTCGAATGGCCCTTAATAGGAAAACGGTTCCCACCCCTACTTTATAGGGTCTCTGGTGACCCTCTTCAGTGGCAAATAGATGGAGACATCAACTATGAAATTTCTTCTTATAGAGATAGTTCACCCAAAACTGAAAATTCTTTCATCATTTACTCACCTTCATGCCATCACTGATGTGTGAATTTCTTTGTTCAGCTTAACACAAACAAAGATTTTTAGAAGAATATCTCCGCTCTGTCGGTCCATTCAGTGCAAGTGAATGGTGGCCAGAACTTTGAAGCCCCAAAAATGGCATAAATGCAGCATAAAATAGGTGGTTTAATCCATGTCTTCAGAAGCGATATGATTGGTGTTGGTGATAAACAGATAAATATTTAAGTCCTTTCTTACTATAAATCTCCACATTTGACCAGCCCCAACCAGTAGGTGGCGATATGCAAGAAGAATGTGAATCGCCAAAAACAAAAGAAGAAGAATGTGAAAGTGAAAGTGGAGATTTATAGTAAAAAAAGGACTTAAATATTGATTTGTTTCTCACCTATCATATCTCTTCTGAAGACATGGATTTAACCACTGGAATCATATTGATTACTTTTTTTTATCTGCCTCTGAGAAGTAAAATCAAAAATGTTCTTGAACATCTGTTGGCTTGTCTAAAGGACGTAAAATATTGTATGTCCTTACATTTCTTAAATCTAAACGAAAACAAACTGTGATTATTATGTTTGGACCCGCTGATGTTATTACTACCCAAAATTTTAACTTAGGCCATCTCGCTTCTCACGCTAAACCATGAGTGAAGAATCTGGGCTTCATATTTGACAGGGGCCTTAAATTTGACAAACAGATAAACTCAGTTGTTAAATCAAGTGTTTTTCATTTAAGACTCAGCCAAAGTAAAGCCCTTTCTTTCATTTAAAGACTTTGAAAGAGTTATCCATGCTTTTTTCTCATCACGCTTTGACTATTGTAATTCCCTCTTTTTTGGAATTAACTCATCATACCTGGTCCATCTACAAATGGTCCATAATGCTGCTGCTAGACTCCTGAAGGGCATAAGCAAGCATGATCACATTACACCAATACTAGCCTTACTTCATTGGTTGCCGGTCCTCTTCAGAGATGATTTTAAAATCCTTTTATTTTTGGTCTTCAAATCACTGAATAATTCAGCACAAACTTTCCCAAATACTTTGTACTCACAACCCCTCTAGATCTCTTTGATCGGGTGCTCAAAGATTGCTCATTGTCCCTAGATCAAAAATTGAAGCAAAATAGGTGATCACGCTTTTGCCTAGCTGGTCCCAAGCTCTGGAACAGTCTACCTCTTCATATAAAAACTGCTCCAAAACTACCTGTTTTTAAATCTTTGCTAAAAACA
Organism: Myxocyprinus asiaticus; assembly: GCF_019703515.2. Classification (NCBI taxonomy): domain Eukaryota; kingdom Metazoa; phylum Chordata; class Actinopteri; order Cypriniformes; family Catostomidae; genus Myxocyprinus; species Myxocyprinus asiaticus. The sequence goes on from NC_059379.1 coordinate 10,847,334, forward strand.
CATATTTTCTCCTTGGCTTTTAATCTTTCATAGTGTTTGTATTATTGTCCTATTGTCCTATTGTCTTATTTTTGTTTAATTTTTTTATTTCTCTTATAGTTGTTGTTGTTGTACAGCACATTGGTCAGCTGTTGTGCATTACAAATAAATTTGACATTCACATTTTATACTACCTTTATCTGCTTTTTGGGCCTTCAAAATTCTGGCCACCATTCACTTGCATTGTATGGACCTACAGAGCTGAGATATTCTTCTAAAAATCTTTTTTTGTGTTCTGCAGAAGAAAGAAAGTCATAGACATCTGGTATAGCACAAGGGTGAATAATTATCAAGCTGGTTTGAAACAAGTCTTTGAAAAATTAATCAGCAAAGAAATCATGAAACGAGTCCAAAGCCCTTGAATCTCGATGGAATGAGAAAGTCTGTGATGTAGTAACCACATACAGACAAAATATCTTAGATTACTGATGGTTATCAGAATAAAAACACTTTAGACACTGTCCTTTGAGGGACAGCATAAGGGCAGAAATACATTCTCTTCCTGAAACACAAAGCTGTCGTTGAACTTTGGCTGACATCCTTTTCGCCTTCCCTTGGCCTGACGACAGTAGCAGATTTAGGCATGGGCAACATGTGCAGTTCTCTTGTGGGGGTGGCCCGGACAACAACTTTGAGGGTGTGTTGAAGTGGGTTTGCCCCAAGGCACCATATCACATCTGAAAGTGAAAGTAGAGATTTAGAGTAAAAAAGGAATTAAATATTGTTCTCTTTCTCACACACACCTATTATATTGCTTCTGAAGATTTGGAAACACATATGGAGTCATATGGATTACTTTTATGTTTCCTTTATGTGATTTTTGAAGCTACAACCTCCATTGTATGGACCCACAGAGCTGAGGTATTTTTCTACAAATCTTCGTTTGTGTTCTGCTGAAGAAAGAAAGTCATACACACCTGGGAAGGCATGAGGGTGAGTAAATGATGAAATTAAATTTCATTTTTGGGTGAACTATCTCTTTAAAGGCATTGCACGTGAATACCTCATGAAGTTGGTTGAGAGCATGCCCAGAGTGTGTAGAGTTGTTATCTAAGCAAAGGACAGCTACTTTGAAAAATCTAAAATACACTGATCTCATGAGAATTGCGTGACTGTACCGTCATTTTTGCAAATTTTGCAAACATTACAAGATTCATTACACGTCCCACTGCAGTTCCGAGATGAAATGTTAACTGTGTGGTGCTAAAAGTGAGTTAAATGCTCACCCATACAGAAGAGGTTTTTAAGATTGATGCTCTATCGAGTTTTAAATCAACAAAACCTACCTCCCTATTGATAGTGATCTTGCTTAAATAAGCTTGTAAATGTTGTTGATTATGTAATGCAAACCTTAAAATGTATAACCTTACAAGTCATGTGCGATAGTAAAGGTGTTTTGGTGTCATGAGATAGTATTATGTGAGAACTGAAGCAAAAAGTGTTTATAAACTGATAATCTGCAGTTTTACTCGTGATTTGAGTGAAAGTGGATAAAAGTCATTGTTATTGTAGCGCCTCTAGTGTTCATTTCATCAGAAAACTGCCATGATTCTAAAATGTGGAAATTAGTAATAATAAAGAATGAGTCTGTGTGTTCAGACTTTTGACTGGTAGTTTATATTGTTAACAAAAAAGGCTTAGGGAAGGGGGAACTTAAACAATATGGTTCACTGTTGATTCATGTAATGATCCTCATATTGGAGATCAGACATTGCTAGACAAGTAACAGCTGTTATTTACCCATAGCTGCTGCTCTGTGATGTCTGGAGTACTGGAGTGGTGCAGCGTGGGATTGTGGGGTTGGCTGGTATCAGTTCCTGGTATTGCATTTGGGCTTGTCTCTTTCTTCACAGCAGATAGACTGATAGGCCTACCAGCAAAAGGAGGAGAAATACTGCAGACAGTCCACAAGCCTGAGCTACAAGTGAATCTAATCCTCTCTGAACATGCCACACAACTTTTTGTTCAGTCACTTGTCATAACAAGACTGGACTACTGTAATACTCTTATTGCAAGCCTCCCTGCATGCGCAATTAGGCCCCTGCAAATGATCCAGACTGCAGCAGCACGTCTGGTCATTAGTGAACCAAAGAGAGCACGTTACACCACTCCTCGTCTCTCTTCACTGGCTGCCGGTTGATGCACATATCAAATTCAAGGCTCTGATGCTAGCATACAGAACAGTCACTGGGTCTGCTCCAGCATACCTAAAATAATTTCTGCAGATCTATGTTGCCACCAGAAGCCTGCGGCCAGCTAATGAGCGGCGCCTTGTACCAACACAAAGAGGCACCACTGAACCATGTTGGTGGAATGACCTCCCCAACTCCATCCGTGAAGCAGACTCACTCTCTGTCTTCAAAAAATGTCTAAAAACACATCTTTTCCACGAGCATATACATACATACATATATACACTATATTGCCAAAAGTATTCGCTCACCCATCCAAATAATTGAATTCAGGTGTTCCAATCACTTCCATGGCCACAGGTGTATAAAATGAAGCACCTAGGCATGCAGACTGCTTCTACAAACATTTGTGAAAGAATGGGCCGCTCTCAGGAGCTCAGTGAATTCCAGCGTGGTACTGTGATAGGATGCCACCTGTGCAACAAGTCCAGTCATGAAATTTCCTCGCTACTAAATATTCCACAGTCAACTGTCAGTGGTATTATAACAAAGTGGAAGCGATTGGGAATGACAGCAACTCAGCCACGAAGTGTTAGGCCACGTAAAATGACAGAGCGGGGTCAGCGGATGCTGAGGCGCATAGTGCGCAGAGGTCGCCAACTTTCTGCAGAGTCAATCGCTACAGACTTCCAAAGTTCATGTGGCCTTCAGATTAGCTCAAGAACAGTGCGTAGAGAGCTTCATGGAATGGGTTTCCATGGCCGAGCAGCTGCATCCAAGCCATACATCACCAAGTGCAATGCAAAGTGTCGGATGCAGTGGTGTAAAGCACGCCGCCACTGGACTCTAGAGCAGTGGAGACGCGTTCTCTGGAGTGACGAATCACGCTTCTCCATCTGGCAATCTGATGGACGAGTCTGGGTTTGGCGGTTGCCAGGAGAACGGTACTTGTCTGACTGCATTGTGCCAACTGTGAAGTTTGGTGGAGGGGGATTATGGTGTGGGGTTGTTTTTCAGGAGCTGGGCTTGGCCCCTTAGTTCCAGTGAAAGGAACTCTGAATGCTTCAGCATACCAAGAGATTTTGGACAATTCCATGCTCCCAACTTTGTGGGAACAGTTTGGGGATGACCGCTTCCTGTTCCAACATGACTGCACACCAGTGCACAAAGCAAGGTCCATAAAGACGTGGATGAGCGAGTTTGGTGTGGAAGAACTTGACTGGCCTGCACAGAGTCCTGACCTCAACCCGATAGAGCACATTTGGGATGAATTAGAGCGAAGACTGCGAGCCAGGCCTTCTCGTCCAACATCAGTGTCTGACCTCACAAATGCGCTTCTGGGAGAATGGTCAAAAATTCCCATAAACACACTCCTAAACCTTGTGGAAAGTCTCCCCAGAAGAGTTGAAGCTGTTATAGTTGCAAAGGGTGGGCCGACGTCATATTAAACCCTATGGATTAAGAATGGGATGTCTCTTAAGTTCATATGCGTCTAAAGGCAGATGAGCGAATACTTTTGGCAATATAGTGTTTATATATATATATATATATATATATATATACACACACTACCGGTCAAAAGTTTCGAAACACTTGACCGAAATGTTTCTCATGATCTTAAAAATCTTTTGATCTGAAGGCGTATGCTTAAACGTTTGAAATTAGTTTTGTAGACAAAAATATAATTGTACCACCATATTAATTTCTCTTTCATATAAAATTCTAGGCAAAGGGTGACTGTTATACTTGCTAAAATATAACACAGTTTTGATTTATTTTGGATTTTGTTTAGTCACAACATAATTCCCATAGTTCCATTTATGTTATTCCATAGTTTTGATGACTTTACTATTATTCTAAAATGTGTAAAAAAAATATATATATATATATATAATAAAGAATGAGTAAGTGTTTCAAAACATTTGACCAGTAGTATATATATATATATATATATATATATATATATATATATATATATATATATATATATATATATATATATATACTGTATATTCTTGTTGCACTCTAATCTGTCTTGGATACGACTATTCTGATGCTAGTGAAACTTAGTAATGCAGTACTTTTCGTACCACTGTCTCCTTAAGATGAATCGCTTATGATGTATTTTTCCTCTTTTTTTAAGTCACTTTGGATAAAAGGGTCTGCCAAATGAATAAATGTAAATGTAAATCTAATGGCATAGACACAAAATAAGCTAAGCTGAAAGTCATCAATTTATCTGGAATGGTTTCCCCACCCCTCTAACTCTCTCTTTCTGTGTTTTAAACAAGAGAGAACATTTCTTTGCATTAACTGAACCTACTTGGTTCCACCATTAGACAGACTCTGTCCCTCATGATTTTTAAATAGACGTGTCAAGTGTCTTGTGTCAACAGACTTTAGTGGAGACCTGCATGCCAGAGGTGGGGCATGTTGTGTTGCCGCTACTCAAGAAACACTGCATTTTTCGCAGAGAGTTTTCTTTCCTTAAGGCCAACACCTCGCACACTTTCTCATTTACTGTGAAGCTACTTTAGGCAGATGGTACGATCTCGAGGCATGTGAGCCAGAACTTTGAAACAGGTATTGTAATTCATTTATTACAGCTTATATTTTTAGGTAAAATCTGTTTAAAAAACTCTTAAAAATTAAACATAATTTACTCAAAGACTATTACTACAGAGTTAAGCTTGTTTCTATCTTTTACACTTAAGAAGTGTTTTAAATCCATGTTTAAATGCCTTAAACACAGCACAAGAAAGTGCTTCACGTGTGCAATTTTCTACTGGGGTAATTACTGATGGAGCAAAAATCTGTTAAGCTAAAAGGGAGAACTTAGTATTCAGTAGCCCAAAAGTATTTAGACACTTAAGTCACACTTAAAAACAAATGAACTAAACCTAAAACCAAGCATAGCTCAAAAAACATTTTTCATGCAAAACATTTGACAAGTTTGATAGGTTCCAAAATATAAACAATTGATATATTATTCAAAATTAAGGCAAAACATATTAGGGTACTTTTCTAGTTGTCAAACATTTGTGGGACATCCATGTCCATAGTTAATGTGAAGTACATCTGTGGTTACTGTGCCAGGACACTTGTGTGATCTTGAGTGGATCTGACTTCATACTTCCACAAAAAATCGCATGTGGACTTGTTGGTTAAAACGTCATTGCAAAAATGGCACAGAAAAGTGAAGTTAGTTCTGATAAACTGTCTAGCACCATATTTTGTTATATAATGCAAAAAAATTCATATAGTTTAAGTTTGACCAAAGGCTTTTTGGGGCCACTGTACATGCATGTAAATGTCTTTAACAACATACTTTCACACTTGGGACCACTGGTCAATAATTGGTCAACTGCACATGAAGTTTAGAAGTGTACAGGGGGCCAACCATCTGCTATGCAGTGTTTAATGGTGTATCACATTAGCATGGACAGACATGCATGTCAGGATGGCAGGAGACACTCATATCAGGTAAAGAAAGCTTTAAAGTAAATGGCATTTCATAGAGTTGCCATTGTCTTGTGTCTAATGTACATTGATAATGTGTCTTACAAAACATACTGTATTATAAGTCGCATTTGATAAATGAAATTTGAACAAATATTTGCAGCCAAGTAAAACAAAATAATGTCATCTGTTTGTCTTAAGACAAATATATATAATGGAATAGGATGCACAGTAGTTAGATCAGGTTAATAAAACAATATTGTTTTACTCACCAGCCATAGATGGCCAAAGTCCAATGCTTAACTGGATAATGTCTCTCTCTCTTTCTCTTGTATAGTCAGTGTGAATCACCAGTCACTGGATTCCCATTCCCATAACCGATATACCCAGAGGCTGTCAAATTGGCACTCTCCCTGATGTCCCATTGAGAGTGGCTGTTGCTTTGGTGTAGACAGCCTGGTCACACTAAAGCTGGTCACTACAGTACCCGTGAGGCTTCCCAGGTTAGTTTATCAACACCATGCACTTGACCAAGCAGGGGACCAATATCTGCTCAGCCAGTTGCAGTGTTAATTTCCAAACAAACACGAAACCAAGTTTGGGTATGCAGTAAGTAGACAAACTGTGAAGGCAATTGGCAAGCTAAATTAACTTCCAATTAAAAAAGCAGTTGTGGCCAGCTGTTGAAAGATGATTTAGTCCTATACAGTAATGTTCTTACAAATCTACCTGTATTCTATGCCTCAAATTGATGTAGGCCTAATTCTAGCCAGCAAAAATCAGTTATATATTGTATTTAAAATAAATAAATAAATACATATATATATATATATATATATATATATATATATATATATATATATATATATATATATATATATAAATAAAATACACATCTTTTATGCTAGATCCCTTTAGTAAGTTGGCTCAGATAGATACCTCTTATCAATAATAATAATAATAATCATAATAATGATCATAATAATAATAATAATAATAATAAACCCCACTATAATTTCCATAATGTACATGTTTTATTTAACACGTGGATGTTTCTGATTGTATATAATTTGGTCACAATGGATCAGTCTATGGATTAATAACTGTAAATTGAACGCAGTGTTGTAGTGACCGCAAAATCCTAGTTTAGTTAAAGGGCAGTATTCACAAAGAGTTAATGAATAACTCTTGGACAACAGGGGAAGTTTATCAAGGCTGCAATCAGGCAACACATCTGCTGTTCTCACAATACCTTTAAATGCAGTAAACATTCAGGGAGTTTCAGTACATTAGATTGCAATATAGCAATCTGATTACTTTTGTTCAACTGTTTGTTCAGTAATCATTTCATTTCATTTTAGTAATTATTTGATTACTTTTATTCTATTTTAGTATCTGTTTGCTCCCTGTGGTTTTAGAATATACTACATATATCATATATACTTAATGGTTTATTTGCATTTGCATTCATATACAAAACAAACTTAAAGGGCTAGTTTACTCAAAAATAGTTTACTTTTCTCACCCTAATGTTGTTTTAAACCTGTATAATTTCCTTTCTTCTGTGTAACATAAAAGGAGATATTAAGCTGAATGTCACCATTCACTTTTATTGTGATTCTTTTCAATAAAATTACAGTTACAGTTAATGGTTACTAGGTACGGAGCAGTATGAACATTTTGCTAGATAACTCATTTTATGTTCCACGCAATAATTTTTTTAAATTCGCATTTGAGGGTAAATACATTTAAGCAGAATTTTCATTTTAAAAGTTCCCATGGCATACTTTCAGTACTTACATGTATATGCACAGAAACTGATAAATTTAGTGTTTTCCTGCCAAATATAATAAGAGGTTGGGTCTGTTGGACACCTACCTGACACATCTGATTTAAAGTAACGACAAACAGACAATGTCTGTTTTTATACTAACAAATTCCCTCTGTAAAGAAAAAAACAAACATTCAGGTTTGTTCAAGGATGAATTACAAATGCAAACAATTTAGATGCATGCAATGTAACATAAGCATACTAGGCTAAATACACTCACTGAGAATTTTATTAGGAGCACTGCTATATACTAACACTACATAGGGGCTCCCTTTGCTCTCAAAACAGCCTCAATTCTTTGTGGCATGAATTCCACAAGATGTTGGAAACAGTCCTTTGAGATTCTGGTTCATGTTGACATGATTGCATCACACAATTTCTGCAGGTTTGTCAGCTGCACATTCATGCTGCTAATCTCACATTCTACCACATCCCAAAAGTGTTCAATTGGATTCAGATCCGGTGACTGGGGAGGCCACTGAAGAACAGTGAACTCATTGTCATGCTAGGAAATCAGTTTGAGATGACTTTTGTTTTGTGACATGGTGTATTATCATGCTGGAAGTAGCCATTAGAAGATGGGTAAATTGTGGCCATGTAGGGTTGCACATGGTCCAAAGTGTGCCCGCTAATATCCACACCATTACACCACCACCACCAGCCTGGACTGTTGACACATGGCAGGTTGGGTCCATGGATGCTGCTGGCACCAAATTCTGACCCTACCATCTGTGTGCCAAAGCAGAGATCGAGATTCATCAGACCAGGTTACGTTTTTCCAGTCTTCAACTGTCCAGTTTTGGTGAGGCTGTGCCCACTGCAACCTCAGCTTTCTGTTCTTGGCTGACAGAAGTGGAACCTGACGTGGTTCTGCTGTTGTAGCCCATCCGCCTCAAGGTTAGACATTCTAAAATGCTACTCTCCCCACTACATTTGTACAGAGTGGTTATCTGAGTTACTGTAGCCTTTCTGTCAGCACGGACCAGTCTGGCCATTCTCCGCTGACCACTCTCATCGACAAGGAGTCTGTCTGCAGAACTGCCGCTCACTTGATGTTTTATGTTTTTGGCACCATTCTGAGTAAACACTAGAGACTGTTTTGCATGAAAATCCCAGGAGATCAACAGTTAATACATACATTCAAACCAGCCCTGTCTGGCATCAAAAATCATGCCACGGTCGAAATCACGGAGACCACATTTTTTCCCCATTCTGATTGTTGATGTGAACATTAACTGAAGCTTCTGATCTTCATGATTTTTTGCATTGCACTGCTCCCACAGAATTGGCTGATTAGATAATTGCATGAATAAGCAGGTGTACAGGTCTTCCTCATAAAGTGCTCAGTGAGTGTACATTGTATTCATATAGAAAACAGCATGACAGTTTTGCCTTTGTTTAACCTTTATACCTAAATTTCAACATAATAAAAATGGGTAAACTGTGAGTTTGCAATGACAAGTTAATGTATGGACTAATATTGGAAAGATGACTCTTGCAATCAGGGACATACATCATAATGGTTTCCTGTCATCCACAAGCTCTTCTTTCAAAGAGGCTGTTTTCATTGTTCCCATGACAACTTAAAAAAAAGACATGATGAAAATTCATCAGGTCCCATTGAGCATGGCTGTTTCTATAGCAACGGGGAGAGAGACTATTTGAGATTGGATGAGTAAGAGGGGCTGTGCATGTGTGAGAATGAACGTGTGTGTGTGTGTGTGTGTAAGAGAGAGAGAGAGAGAGTGACTGTCGGTACTTATTGTGTTGAATTGGAAGGCTGTCTTATTTCCTTCTCTGGTTTCCTTTTTCTGACACCTGTTTCTCCTATAACACCCCCCTCCTCCCACTCAGAACTCTTTGCCTTTCCACATTTTGCACCTCCTTCCACTGTGGATTTCCCTCCCTTAGAAGGAGACTGTGATGTGCAATCAGATGACAGCGTCTGATAATCCAACAATACACCCGCTCTATCCTGTTCACTAAGACCGGTGTACGAGCGAGCTATAGGAAGAGAGGAGAGAAGTGAACGAGGCGGGAGTTTGCTGGGAAGAGAGGAAAGAGACGAGAGGAGGAAGTGGGAGGTATGTATGTATGTGTGTGTGTGTGTGTGTGTGTGTGTGTGTGTGTGTGTGTCTGGAGGGAGGGGAGGAAGAGGGGGGTTGTTGACTTACCTGTTACATGAGGGAAATCGCAGCTGTGTCTTTATAAAACAAGTGCTGCGTCATGTGCCTGCAGAATTGAGTGTTAAAGTGAGGCTTTGAAAAGGGATGTGACAAAGAAGGAAAGACATGAGGGTGACACAAGGCCTTGATTGGACCATGTACTTTATTTTTGCTAACAAGACCTAAAGGTGAGATGTCTTTCTTTTTTTCTTTGGTTTACAGGTCCATTGGAGTGTGTACAGTATGTTTACACAAGTGTAAACACAATGTGTAAGTGTATCTCAGCTTGGAGCTATAGCGCAAGTGTATGGTTGTCTGGGTGGGTGGGGGTTAGCCTGTGGTTTGGGGACTGTGTTGGTAGAGGAGGGTTAACCATGATCACCTTGCCTGTTATTTTTAGATGCAGAGGAAAGATAAGTATCATGTTTTCCCATGATCACTGTGGAGAGATAACATCTGTCATCATGTCTCCTGCTAGAGTTTTGGTCATTTTGTAAAGAATATTTTCAAGATCATTCCGTGGTCTGCACTGACAACTTAGAATATTATTTTTAGTAGTAGCTTCATAAATGTGCAACATTTTAAAAGTAATTAAATGTTAGATCAAGTTACCACAAAATTACCTGTAGACATTGCATTCGATGACCTCATGGGTCTGGAAAACGTTGCAGTGCATAGTTACAAACAGAAGTTTAGGAAAGTGCAATGTTTAGGCAACTTTTTGTTGCAATTTAGTATTTTGGGAGAAAATACAATCAATACTGCTTTTTCCGGTTGGCCTTAAGCCCCTTCATATCGGACACATAAAGTGGAGTAACAGTAATTTCGATACAAATAGGAAAAGTGCGTAGAAAACCTATTAAAATTAATTATTTTTGGCTTTTGTTTGTTAAATCTGGTAATTTAAATGAACTGTATTTTTATTTATGTTTTATGTTTACTTGTGTATGATGTTACCCCAATGTTTGTTATTAAAGCAAAACGTTTATTTTGGACTTAACGAGTTTCCTGCAGCGCTATTCAGCAGCTTCGCTCCGCCACTTAATCTCCAGCTCAGAGCGGTTACTGAATTCACATCTGATTCACTGAACCATCTTTGCTTTCAGTCATGTTCGTCATGACTCGAAATGAAGCATGAACTGTTTTGTTTTTGTGAAACTTAAATCAGCCATTATACTTGTTTGTTATAAAGTTGAAGATTTGCTACGTTTTTTTGTAATAAACTATTTAATGATTGTAATACATAATAAACAATTATAGAAATTTAAAATGTAAACATTAAATTATTTATAAAATAGTTATATAGACTAGCTTATATAAACAATTATAAGATGGCACTTAGCTCCATTTTGACCTGCAAGCTAAAATGAGTTTAAGAGCCCTGTGTTATATATTAAAGTTTGTTGTTTCGCTGCAGTTAATGAGGTGGGGGCTGAACTTTCATTCTGGCACAAACAGGCTTTAGGCCCACTTAAGTTAGTTTTATATATGATTCAACAAGTCACTGCAAAAGGACATAACCAGATGGTGGTAGTCTAATGGCTAATTAGTTATATAAATGGATCTGGGCTGATAACACAAAGGCTGCAGGTTCATTCCTAAGTAAGTTGACCCAGGAACAAAAGAGTTGGCATTTAAAACCTCTAGTTGCTTTAAAGCTTTCTTTGAAACGGTGACAGCTGAATGACAAGCAACAAGTAAATGCTGAAGTTATGCTAGCTTTGTGTTGTATGGTATTAATGTGTGCTTAGAATAGACACCACAGTTAAGAGCTGAGAGTTCATTAGGGTGAGTCTGTAGTAATTTTGTGTAAGCAGTATGTGTGTGCTGACAGTAGGGAGAGACACACCAGCTGTAGTCCCAAAAGTGTCTCCCCAAAGATCTGTTGGAGTGGCTGAAGTGTAATGTAAATATGAATGGGCCTGCCACTCATTCATTCACTAGAATGAATCAAACTAGAGTTCCTTTAAAGAAGTTAAAATTAAAAATCTCAAATCAATGCTTTAAATAATCAAGGAAACATGCTCCAAAAATGATCATTTCAAGTCCATTGTTTTAGGACGGTTTTTATCATCCATCCTACTATCCTTGGGTGGCCATCTGTGTTAGGACCCCATATGGATTAATGTGCTCCTAAGAAAAGCTGGGACACCCGTGTTGTAGCTAATGATCTTAAGACTAGGGTTGGGCTTAGTGTTCTGTAATCTGGTCAATCACTCCCACAAGGAGAAAAACCTAGACATCATCATCTCCAGTTGACTTTAATCTATGTGCAGCAAGAGATCTATGAAAACTCTAATTTATAAGAATTGTAAATGGAAAATGTGACATTGTCTGAAGAAAATGTGAGTGGTGCTTGCCAGTATAAAAGTTGCCGTCACTATTGGTACTGTATGTTGGTAATGAAGTTGGTAAATTTGTTAAGTAATGGTAAGTAACTTTAGGTTATTCACTGATTCGTGTCAAAAGATCCCAAACCCAACTTTCTTTCATTTTCTTGTCCCTAGAAAAAGACAAGAGATGACTTGGGTCCCTCCTTCACTTTAATTCTGGATTTTTTACTGTTTTGTCGTCAGCCATACTCTAAAAAATTTGCAAACATTTTACCTTTAGCGGTACAACAGTTTGCCCCTGGGGCAGTACCCTCAAAGCTACACCCACTGTACCTTCTTTACACATTAATATACTATAATGTACCCTTTAAAGACAAAGAAATGTACAAATTCCGACTGACATGTAAAGGGTACAGTACTATGGGTATACCTTTGTGGGTACTGCCCCAGTGACAAACTGTTGTAGCTCTAAAGGTACCATTTTTGCACATCTGACAGTGCAGGCTTAAAACGTAAGTCTGATTGTTTTAAAAAGTAAACAACATGGCACACAATTTGAGATATCATTCTTGTCCATAGTTTAAAATGTGTATAATCAGTTATGCTCCAATATTTAATACATTGAACAATTATGAGGATTTGAACCAACACCTAACCCACTGTATGGTCAGTAATAACAGTGATGCTTCTTTTATGCTGAGCAGTGAAGGTTTAAGGGTCACGCAGATGTAACATATATTTATAAATTGCCTAGTAGAAATCTTTTTATTATTTAATTATGACAACTAAAGATTAAGATTTATTGTTGTTCCATTCTACAGAAGTAAAAATGAATAATAAGTAAGATATATAAATATTGAGTTAATGCTAATTTAAACATTAAAGGGATAGTTCACCCAAAAATTCTCTCATGATTTACTCACCCTCCATGCATCCCAGATGTGTATGACTTTCATCTGCAGAACACAAATGAAAATGTTTAGAAGAATATTTCAGCTCTGTAGGTCCATACAATGCAAGTGAATGAGTGCCAAAACTCCAGTGGTTAAATCCAAGTGTTCAGATATGATAGGTGTGGGTGAGAAACATCAATATTTAATTTTTTTTTTTTTATCATAAATTCTCCTCCCTGCCCAGTAGGGGGCGATATGCATGAAGAATGTGAATCACCAAGAACAGAAGAAGAAGAAAGTTAAAGTGAAGGAAAAAGGTCTTAAATATTGATCTGTTTCTCATCTACACCAATCACATTGCATCTGAAGATATTAATTTAACCACCAGAATCGTCTGGAATACTTTTATGTTGCCCTTATGTGGATTTTGGAGCTTCAAGATTTTGGCACCTATTCACTTGCATTGTATGGACCTACAGAGCTGAGATATTCTTCTAAAAACCTTTGTTTGTTTTCAGCAGATGAAAGAAAGTCATACACATCTGGGATGGCATGAGGGTGAGTAAATGATAAGCGAATTTTCATTTTTGGGTGAACTAACCCTTTAATATTAATTATATACTTTTTATAATTATTTTACCTTTTTTTTTTTTTTTATCTTTCTTTTGCAGATATTTCATTATGGAGGAAGGACAGCGGCAGACATCTGAGATCTACCTCCCAAGCATCAGTCTTGGATCTGCTGACAGTGAAACAGTGGAAGGCCATGAACTGCCAATAATTTCTTTATCCAAAAGCTCCACAGACATGATGAGTGGACCTCCTCAACGCATGGAGCTGACATGGTACCGTCAGAATTTGCGCAAGAGTGCCAGCAGTGCAGCATGCACTCAAAGGCCTGTCAGTCTGGGTGGACCAGCTACCGTTGTCCCTTTAAACTTGTGTGACCATGAACAGGGGAGCATGTGTAGTGGAAACAGTACCCCAGAGACTGTAATCTGGCATGGAGGAACTGCAAGACCTTGGAGCGTCATGGAGGACACACCCAGAAGGACTCCAATGCAGGATCTGCTTCTGGGACAAAATCAGGCCCCTGGTGGGGTGAAGTGTGTGCCACACTCACCATCCACAAATAGGGATCTAATGAGAAAGGATCTGGTAAACAGGGAGGGAAGTTGTCGGTGTTGCAGACATGTGGAGAACCCAACGGGATGCAGTTGTTGCAGAATGACATGTAGAATGAGTTCTTCAGCTCTGAGCAACAGCTTCACACAACAGGCGAATTCAGAGGACCACATTCAGAGTAACTGTGAAAGCCATCATTTCACTGCATGCCACAGGTCTACCTATGTGGGTCATATGATGAACAATTCCTGCTTGCGAAATTCTTGCACTGGTGTTCCCTGCCCTGGACATTTGATATCACAGCCAGCTTGTGCAGGAAGTCCCTGTGCAGGTCAGCGGTCTATCCTCCATTCAGGCTTGCTCGGTTTTCCACCTCTTGTGTCCTCGGTAAGCGAGACCAGACTTGACAGCCGGCGGTCAGGCCACTGTTGTGGATCTGAATTAAGGGGACAGAACTCTTCCTGCCTTAGACTAGACCGGACAGGCCAGACTAGTCTTAACAGGACAATAAAAGATGCCACTACCATGACATCTGACCATGAGCTCAGAGATGTTGGTGTGCAGACCATATCCTCTGATTCCCTTGTTTCTCCTCTATCCCATGTGTTTCCAGAAATGAATTTAAGGGCAGATCTTAACTCGGACACATCTTCGTCCACAGAGCGCATGTGTCATAAGACCCCCATGAAAGAGGTGGAATGGGATGCTGAGGGAATGACCTGGGAGGTATATGGTGCAGCTCTGGATCCCGAAGAGCTCGGCCTGGCAATCCAGAAGCATCTGGAACTTCAGATCAAAGAGACCGCAGCTGCTGCAGCTGCTCAAAAGGAAGACTCCACAGAGACTGTCAGCGGCTTGGCACTGGAGCCCAGGCAACAGAAAAAGAGCGAAGGCATTATAAGATCACTGCGCAGTTCTGCATGTTGCTCCAACCCCAATACTGTAGGAGACTGAAGGGATCAGTGATGGGGTGATGTTTGGAACAACATTGCAAGCTAATAAAATGCATAAAGCTACCATTCAGAATTTACAGATAGTGTTGTGTTTCCACTACTGTACCTTCAAACATGGCCTTGTTCCTGATTTGACTTCCAAAGTACCTTTTAGGTCCCCCTTTTTTGTCCAAAATACCAGCATGATAATTTTGGTGAGCAGTCTGTATTTGCCCTTTTGGAAACAGTAATTATAGGCTAAGATTGTCTGCTTCTACATGTTGGATTTGGACAAGAAATGATTGAACATTACCTAGGGGTACCCTGAAGTTACTGTAACCCTCGCACACTCTGTAGGGCTGCCTTGAGCAATTAGGGTAAACTAGGTCAACTTGGGCAACTAGGGCCAACTGTCCCATATTAGCCAGGGCATCCCATATTTTGGGAGAAATTACGATATCCGTACGGGACACCTATTGTCCCGTATTTTAGAGGGTGGCCAAACGTCCCGTATTAAAGCTGTTGTGTCCTGCCTTGAAGCAGTCAAAATGCTCAAGCATCCCATTTTCACATGATGAAAAGTTGGCAACCCTAGCATGATCTTAAGTCCGACTGGTTTTAATTAGCTGATTACATCCAAATTCATCACGATTTCTGTGTTTTCTGGTCTCATGGATGTGGTGTTAAGGTCCTTGTAGACAATGACAATCCATTAGTACTACTGGTATATGGCAGAAATTTCAACTTTCATTTTTTTTTTTTTTTTTTTTAAGTCTATTTGTTGTTGCTGATGTCTAAACTGATCTTAATGTTTCATAAGCTGCTCTCATTATCATAAGATGCCCCCAGCAAATGCTTATTGGTCCAGCTATGATTTGGCCAGGTGGGTTAAAGTGGGCTCAAGGCCAGAATCCATTCATAGAATTAAAAATATGAATGCTCATGAGGTCTGTGGGTATGTAAAGCTGTTTTCTTATCAGACTTACTGATGATTAGCAAATATATACTCAAGATCAGTGTTCCTGTATTTTTGTAGTACATTATAAGCTAAAACTAAGCCCCAGTTATGTTCTTATGCTCAGAGATGATCTCAATCATTTGAAAAAAGTAATAATAATAAATTAAATAATAATATATAAATAAAAAACATGCACACATTTTAATTTTGGTGCCAAATTCTTATCTGAAAAAAATAATTATAACATTATAATTAAATATCTGCAGACACAATCTTTTGTGCCATTAGTAAAATAATTCAAGTGACACATTTTCAGATCAAAGATTAAAACCACAAACACAACAAAAAATATATTTGGACTAGACCTCAAATACTTCCCTTTAGTATCATTCCATTAATTTTATGACATATTTTAATAAATGTTATCTATTTTGTAGGAAGTTAAAAATGATTTAGTTTGGTTATGCCAGAACCACAGAACCATTTTTCATAATATCATTACAAAGTTGTAAAGTTTCTAAAGAGAAAATGCTTCAGAAATATCACATTCTGTGTAAGATTTAAACTATGTTTATATACTGTATATCATGATCACATATATGCTATATCACAACAATCATGTACAGAATCAGAATCAACTGCAATTAATGCAATCTCTGTCAATCATGTTCATAATATACTCTTTTAAAGAGCATGAAAAGTCTCTTTAAAAAGACATATTGTTGGTAAGTAAATGTGTATCCAGAATTTCTGACCAAATCAACAGTGTGTGCTGCACACACTGCTTTTGTTTTTCTTTGCCAAAGCACATTTAGTTTCTTTTTAGACCAGAGCATTGTGATTCAACAATTTAGATATTACTGGATCAACACCTTGCAGTACGATGGGGGGAAAACGCTTTTTGTAAGCTTTCTACAGCAAAAACTATACTAACATGTTTTAATATTTAGAATATTGAATGTCTTGAAATGTATCAGCAACAATAAAGCATTTGGTAAACAATGTTCTGTGCCTGGTACTCAAAACACAATATAGCAACCCACTATTGATGCTGTGTTTATGATATAGCCATTAAAGGGAAGTTCTCATTGGGCATAACAACATGTCAAAAGGTCCTGCTAAACTTGGTGAACTGTGTTCCAGTAGATTGCCCTGGACTTTTCTACGGCCCTTTTATTCTAAGTTTGAGCATTTGGATGAGCAGGCACATTCCCTGGTATTGACTATTCTGAGCTCCTCATGTTTTTTTTTTTCTTCCTCTCTCTTTTCTGTGCCACATTTCAGAGTTTGTAAGGATATGTTAGGAACAGGTCAAGGTGTTAAAAGTAACAAAACTCCATTCAGCCTGAATTATCACTATGGAGGGCCTGAATATACAGTACAGCCCTTGCATGTTTTCACGCATACAGTAAGAAATTCTGACTGATCACATTGTGAATTCGGCAATAGTGGGTTTAAACTTTTGTTGCTAAAATTGGTCTATGCTTACTGAAATTCAAAAACCTGACCCCCCCACCCCCCAGTGGCTAAAGCTGGAAGTGTTGTTGAATGTATGGGCACATGTGAGCTCCAGTTTCTGGGTGAAATGTCCACAGGGTGTTGCCAAAAGCTAGTTGCATTTTTAGTTGCATATAATGTAATACAGTCAACAGGAATGCCTATTTTATTAACTCTAGCCCCTAACCTAATTTTATATTGAGGGAAAATGCAACCTTCGAATCACGCTCATCAGTTTTTTATGTGAATGAGTACTTACTGGTCCCATGGAACCAGAACCCGTCTTTCTGAGGCTGTTTACACAACACACTATCAGTAGAACTATAGGGAAATGTAGGGAAATGTTTTCATGCTTGAACTGATACAGGTGGGCCAACACCAGTCTCTCAAATGACTCCAAGTCATTTGAGAGACTGGTGTTGGCCCACCTGAAGGACATCACTGGACCCTTTTTAGATCCCCTTCAATTTGCTTATAGAGTAAACAGGTCTGTGGATGATGCAGTCAACATGGGATTGCATCATATCCTGCATCATCTGGACAGACCAGGGACATATGCAAGGATCCTTTTTGTGGAGTTCGGCTTTCAACACCATCATCCCAGCTCTCTGTTCCCACATCTATCTGCTAGTGGATCACCAGCTTTCTGATGAACAGGCAGCAGCTAGTAAGACTGGGGAAATTCACTTCCAGCACATGTATGATCAGCACTGGTGCCCCTCAGGGATGTGTGCTCTCCCCGCTACTCTTCTCTCTGTATACCAACGACTGCACCGCCAAGGACCCCTCTGTCAAGCTCCTGAAGTTTGCAGACGACACTACTGTCATCGGCCTCATCCAAGATGATGATGAGTCTGCATACAGAAGGGAGGTTGAACAGCTGGCTCACTGGTGCAGTCATAACAACCTGGAGCTCAACACGCTCAAAACAGTGGAGATGATTGTGGACTTTAGGAGGAACACCCCAACATTGACCCCGCTCACCATTCTAAACAGCACTGTGGCAACAGTGGAGTCATTCCGTTTCCTGGGTACTACCATCTCACAGGACCTGAAGTGGGAGACCCACACTGACTCTATTTTGAAAAAGGCCCAGCAGAGGTTGTACTTCCTTCACCAGCTGAGGAAGTTCAACCTGCCACAGGTGCTGCTAATCCAGTTCTACTCAGCAGTCATTGAGTCTGTCCTCTGCACTTCAGTAACTATCTGGTTTTGTTCAGCTATGAAATCGGACATCAGAAGACTACAAAGGACAGTTCGGACTGCTGAGCAGATTATTGGTTGCCCCTTGCCCTCCCTTCAAAGACTGTACACTTCAACAGTGAGGAAAAGGGCTGGTAAAATCACTCTGGACCCCACTCACCCAGCCCACCTCCTTTTTGAACTGTTGCCTTCTGTCCGATGCTACAGAGCACTGAGCACCAGAACCATAAGGCACAAGATAACTTTTTTCCCTCAGGCTATCCATCTCATGAACAGTTAAAACTATACTATAATTACGTGCAATACACAGCCTAGTCAATTCTATTATTTAACATATCCTACCTCTTCTACATTACATTCCCTTGCACTGTAGATAACAGATTTGTATTTGTACATACTATATGTATATTTTTGTCTTATTGTGTATTTCTATATATTTCTATTTACTCTTTATTTTTATTCTATTTTTTATTATCTCTGTCTTGTTGTTGTATTGTTTGTGCACTGGAAGCTTCTGTCACCAAGAAAAAATCCTTGCATGTGGAAGCATACCTGGCAATAAAGCTCATTCTGATTCTGATTTCTTCTGAAAACTATAAGTCATATTGGATAAATGCTTCAGGTAAATGATTAAAAATAGGTTCTGCTAATCTTTATACAAGTTTCAGTCATGCTCATGTTAATTATTTTCAGTTTTACACAGTAACTGGGTCCCTCCAGGCTATTGGAAGGCAGCAGAAGGTCATTTTGAGGTCTCCCATCATCCAAATAGTTGTCAACATGGCGTGACTGTAAGGAGACTACTGGCAATCCATTCTGGGCGAGTTGTTTTGCACAGTGGCAATGGACGAAATTGCTGATGGTACTCCCATGATCCCCTGGGGCCAGCTTGTTCCGAAAACCCTCAGCTACCCCACCAGAACAATCCAGGACTGGGAGGGGTATTGTCAAAGTGCTTTGTCCCAGTGACAGGGGTGTGGAGTGGACAAAGGACAGTCCCTGTACTAGGCATGGTATAAATGGGTTATCTCCAGGGCGCAACAAACAGTTTACTGTAGATCATGGCATTACGGAGCCCATTTTTTTCACTGCTGCTAATGCTGCTGGGTCTGGTGCTGGACAGAGCCTCCACCTATGCATTCAACCCCAGTCGTCTTCAACAGCACAAAGTCCTCCATCTCGGTGAGAAACCAAACGAAAACCAGCTGACCACTAACATTTCTGGCTCAAATTTTTGTGTTTCTCAAAGATCTCACTGCTGAAAATGTTTGCTGGTCTTAGCTGGTCTCCCAGCCTGATCTGGTTTGTTTTCAAGTGATTGGCCTCCCAGCTAAATCAGCTGAGCACCAATTTAGTCAGGCTGGGAGGCTAATTTAAACCAGCTAAGACCAGCAAACCATTTTAGACTGATTTAAACTGGCTTTTCCATTCAAAAATATCCATTTTCTTTCTTTTACCTCTTTGCTGTACTGGGATAACACCTTTCATTTGCTGCCTCACAAATCCAGTGGACCTTGTCTATATGGGGGGAAAAAAGTTAACAGTTTTGCATGGACAGAGTGATTTGTATTGAACTAAAAGACTTCACTGATTTTGACTTAACTGTCCTTCTGTTCCTAGACTGGCCAAAGGACTGTGGCCTGGCTCATTTTAAACCAAATACAGTGGAGCGTATTGTGTCAGGCAACGAGGCAAGACCACATTCCTGGCCATGGCAGGTCTCACTGCAGGTAAATTACTCTTAAAATGGCACAACATGACTCAGATGGAGTGCAACAAGTAAAATGAGGAAGTAAGTGATCTTTATTTGAGGTCTGATTGTCGTAGGTTCGTCCCAGAGGCAGTAAACATTATGTTCACGTGTGTGGAGGAACTCTGATCCACAAGAACTGGGTTCTTACTGCTGCACATTGCTTCCAAAAGTAAGACATGATCCTTATAAAAAAAAAAAAAAAAATGAAATAGAGGACGTTAACACATAAAGAGTCAAGCAATATTTTAAGTTGCAATGAAAGACCTTTTAACAAGAAAAATTATAAGTGTACCACCAGTGAGGAAAGTAAATATAACTACCAGTAGCCTACCTAGATATGTTTGAATTAGATACTCAACACAGTATTTAATAAATGACAATTAGTGAAATAATAATTAGCAGATAAGCAGTAAGTCCCTCTCTCTTAGTTTTACTTTTTTTTTTTTTTTTTGCTCAGAGGCAAAGCAGAGGATGCTAGCAGCTGGCGCATCGTTTTGGGTAAGCATCAGCTGAAAAGAGCGGAGTCAGCTGAGCGTAATTTTCCCGTGAAGAGGATCTACAGGCACGAGCACTTTCGTTATCCAGCCCACAGTGAGCTGGACTATGACATTGCATTGGTCAAAGCTGGCACAGATATCCAGACCAGTAATTTCATCCGATACGCCTGCCTGCCGCGCAAGCAGACCAACCTTAAACCAGGGCACTACTGCTGGGTGACTGGCTGGGGAGACACACGAGGTACCGTACAGAAGTGCACCAAAAGCCTCTGTGCTTAATGTCAGATTCAGAATTAGCACATTTTGTTCATATAAACATACTTACTAGAGCACAGATCTATAAGAGTCAATCAGAACATCAAACAAGAGATGTGTTTTACAAGTTCCAACTGGTAGGGCATGGCATTGTCAACACCAAGGTCATGGGTTCAATTTCCAGGAACACACAATGATGACATGTATATCTTTAATGCACTGTTAATCACTTTGGATAAATACATCTACAAAATGTGTGAATGTTAATGTCTCCCAAGACATGGGGAAGTGTTGGGGAAGCTACTTTAAAACTAGCTACGTCTGTGTTGTGTTTTAAACTACAGTCAATCTACTCTTTTAAGAAAGTAGTTAGCTACACTTCAAGTTACTAACAAAAAGTAGCTAACTACACTGAAGCTGTTTAAAGAGGAAAATATTTTTTAAATATATAACAATCAGATGATTTTTTTTTTTATTCTGCAATCAGAAATTCTTAAAGGTGCTGTAAGCAATTTTAGCATTCTGAAGCTTTCTCACTGAGTCATTGAATTAGTCATATCTTTAAGAGAGGAGGAAATATTTTTTTTGCATCTTTTTCCATGAAAAAATCATTTATAGCACCTTTTTTTATCCTTTATATATTTACTTATATCTTTTTTTTAAATAAGGATTGTATTGACATGTTATGAAAATTGGGGTGACAACATTATATTGATGTTATGACATGAGGAATCAAATTTTCCATGTTTTTTTTTTTTTTTTACATATAAGAAGTCATTGTATTATAAAAAACAAACGGAAAGTTTCAGAACTCAAAACTTCCTCCTTACTGCAAAAAGCATTTTTCGAAACCAAGCTGCCAAAATGACTCGTACACTACTTCTTCCACATTGTGATGTCACACTGTGGTAGACATTTGCATCTGACAGCCTCCGTTACAACACATCAACGATTACTTTACCTAGTCACCTTCGTAGCCCTGCCTAGTAGTTGTGAGCAGTGAGATGGCAAGGAGAGAGCACGTCAGTCAAGAGCAGAGAGCCAATCACAACAGTGGGCGTTTACTGTCAAGTCTTAAAGGAGAAGCAGCTCCAAATTGAGCATTTCTGACAGAGGGTCAGAATAAGTGTGAAAGATTATCATGTTTTACAAATATATGACTGTTTTTGTGCAAAAAAACTTTACAAATTGTATTAGTGAACCTTAAGGAACATATTAAAATAATAACTATAACTATTTCATTTACATGAACCATCTAAACGAACCGACTCACTGAAATTAATTGGAGTTCCCAATGCTAAATATTGTGAATCGTTTTATTTTAACTAATTAATTTACACGAACTTTCCAGAGGAACTGGTTCACTTAAATGATTTGGATTCCCAGTGTTTCAGTTCGCAATACAATGTGACAAATGTAGTGTTTTCTGATGCTACAACGATACTTGTGGGAAAATGTAGGTTACTGGAAAAGCTACACTGCTGTGATAATAGCTGAGCTACTGTCACACTACTGAAAAATTTTGTTAAGTTAGTAGCACTGCTACATTTACACTGATCCCAGATAGTGTAGTTAGGTCTTGAAATAAATTTGCTAGAGCATCTATGAAATCATTGGCTTAAGATAGTGTGTGTACAGTAAATAACTGGTATGTAAATGTAGAACTGGTTTATTTTAATCGCCTGAAGCAAAAACAATGAATATTAATATTGCAAAGTTTACAAAGGGAGTTGATCCACTGATCCAGGGCTGGTGTTTGGCATCTTTTCTTCTGTAAATTGTAGGTGGAAAAGAAAACGTGTCACTTGCTGAGACACTGAACCAAGCTCGGCTCCCAGTCATTGACTACAAGACCTGCCGTCAGAAGAAGTTCTGGGGTGACCGTGTGAGAGACTCCATGATCTGCGCCGGGTTCCGTGACACAGAAGGAACCCCAGCCGCCTGTCAGGTAAGAATAGCTTTATGAGAAAATTCAACAAAGAACTCTATCTTCAAACCCATTTTTTCCAAGACTTCTTCTACCTTCTGTGTGAATCTTATTCCTCTAGGGTGATTCTGGTGGCCCTCTGCTGTGTCAGGTGGGGCGTGACCACTGGGAGGTTCATGGCATTGTGAGCTTTGGTCCCATTGGATGCACAGTGGAGAACAAGCCCAGTGTTTTCACCCGCACTGCAGCCTACATCCCATGGATAGAGGCCACTCGCATCAGAGACTTCTTCCTGCACTGATTAACCATCTTTAAGAATTCTTTACCCACATCTGCGGGCACAGGAAGCATTGTGATAACAGCTTTAGCTGGGTCTGGCCTTTGGACTTGGTCAGCCAGTTGTGGTCCATGTACTGAGAGCTGGTGTACAACATAGCCACCAGCCACCAAAGTTAGGGTAGTTTGCACTGCTTTGAGGGTCGTTTCTCCACTATGCATGTGAGATTCTTCTGGGCTTCGCTGTTGTTCATAACTGTAAAGTTTTTAACTGCTTTCAGCTAGCCAAGCAACATTTTCTGTAAAACTAGATCTGCAAGAGTCCTGGCTATTGTACATTAAACTAATGACGCAAATTTTTCTGAAAGGACTGGCATGTACTTTCGCCTTCTCTCTAGGGCAGTCCAGTGAACAGTCCTTAAGGTGCTTTGATGGTCAGTTTCAAGTATTGAGAGAAATATCTCGTCCCTTTGACACGATGGTTTTAATGGTTTTCACTGAACAGAGAGCAAGTAATTTCCACACATATTTATCAGCAAATGCAGGGTATTTCCCAAGATAATGTCCCTAAAAAGGACTAAATTCCAAACATGCAAATTTTGTCATCATTCACTCATCCTCATTTTATTCTAAACCTGTATGACTTTATGTCTTCCTTGAAATACAAAAGATGTTATACAGGATAACAGACTCAGTCACCATTCACTTTCATTGCATCTTTTTTTTCCCACAGCGAATGTGAATGGTGACTGGGGCAGTCATTCTGGACATCTTTTTTGTTCCACAGAAGAAAGTAAGTCATATAGGTTTGGAATGACATGAGGGTGAGTTAATGATGACAGAATTTTCATTTTTAAGTGAACAAACCCCTTAATAATTGTGAGTATCTGGGGTAGTGGTGTAATACTGCTTGGATCATAATAAATATGAATATAAATATTACTATTATTTAATAGAACAAATAATAGAATAAATAATAGTTATTCTGGTTGAGAAATACTGACTCTAAAATCTTAAAATACTTTCACTCAAAATATTATGTGGAGTATCAAATATAACTAAAAGTAGCTGAATGAATGACATTTATTGTGCAGTAATATGGTAATTATCACTCATCTGTACTCTGTACATTGACTGTCTAACCTGCATACAAATAAACCATTTGTAAACAATGTCTGTCGATTCATTTTTATGTGCCAACAACATTGTTAAAACAATGAACGTTAAGAAGAACTTAATTTGCTAAACTTTTTTTTTCTTTTTTTTTTTTTCTGTCAAATGCCTGAAATGACAAGGAATGTTCCAAATGGAATAAGTGAAGCTCATAGGACAGCATCTGTGGCATAATGTTGTTGATTACCACAAAAATAATTTCAGTAAGGCCCTGTGACTATAAGGGCCGCCAGCCCACTTATGTTTCTAATTCAAAACAAATTTGAGCCACTCTTTACAATTTTGAAATGTGAATTTTCTGACTATTATTTAATACTTTAGGCTTCATAGGGTTAAGTTTTATGCTTTGCATGAAAAGTGCTGTCGAACAAAAACATTTATTAATAATAATAATTTAATAATTGTATTTATTTATCACACATTATACATTTGCACATATACAGTGAAAGTCTTTTTTTTTCACATATCCCAGCTAAGCTGGGGTCAGAGTGCAGGGTCATACTTATTATACTATTCATTGCTATTTACTGCATCTCTCCCCAATATTACAAAAAATAACTGTGCTTAGGTGGTTGGGAAAAAGAAGACATGGAAATTTTATTTTGTGTGGTACAAAAGTACTGACCTAGAAACGTCAAGTTTGTCGAGACAGACTATAATGTTAATCTGACAAAACCTTGTCTGAAAGTTTAAAGTAGTTTGAAATACTTGAAGTTAGGCATTTTTACAGAAAGAAAGAAAGAAAGAAGAAGAGTGCATCTTAAAGCAGATTAAAGGGCTTGTAAGTTTTGACCACTGAAGTTTGAAATCGTGAACATTCAAAAACAGACTCTTAGATCATTTAAAAATTCTGTGAATATAATCTACTCTAAGGGATTTTGGCTTACATGATGCCTTCACAGGGCTTTTCGATGGGAGAATAATAATGGTAGCCAAGCTGTAGGATCATTGCAAACAGAATTTACAATAAAATGACCAAATGACCGCTATTTTTGAACCCCACACCTTTCAGCCCTTCGAAGCTCTCACAATGGAGGGTAAAGTCTTAAAAGTAAATAGGAAATAGGGATGATCACTTCTGAGTGGAACACACCCCATCTTTCAGATGAGTTACAAAAGATACAGCAGTGTGAGCCAGAACTGCCTGAACTCTTTGCCAAGTTTCACCAAACCCACATGTACATGCTGTAGGTGTCTATTTGTTAAATTCTTTATAAAGTGTTTGATGAAGTTAAAATTTCAATGTATTATTGCCCCTTTAAATATATGCATGTTTACACATCACACATTTTGTTACATTCTTGTTTTTTGTATGCATAATTTGTAGTATTTACATTATGTATAACAAACATTAAAATAGTACTGTCTCTTTAAGAACAATGGCTGTTCAGCTAATGTGTTTCGGTTGATCGGTTTCTTTCTCACGACCGTGCTGTATGTTTGAGTTATTCTGACTGTAAATAACAGAACGGGTATTAAAAGAGACTTAAATCAATGAGAACTGATTGTGTGGATCTCAACTTTGAAAGATAGTTGGACTGAGGCCCTAAAAGAAAATTGGTCCCAGAGCCCTTACTAGTCATAATCCACCCCTGATTGAAATACACCATCTCAAAAGTATAGCCACAAGATGTAAATATTATACATTAACATGATTTTAGCATGATAAAATCACGATTTACTGGCGTTGTCATCATTACAGCACAGTTGTAATATTGGCTATAACCATACAGAGATAAGGTTAGCAACTTTATCACTCAAATCATGTTGACAAATTTACATCTCGTAGCTAAACTTTTGAAACTGTATTTTTTAATGTTTATGAACTAGCCCCATTAACTTCCACTATAAGTGCCTCACTGTTACCACATTTATTTTTTAAATAAATGAAGGACGAGTTAAAATTAATGTATCAAAATTTAGCCACAAACGCTGCTGACTGAGCTTAACTTGTTTTGAACTCAGAACAATCCTTTAAATACTAAATCATCCAACATTTCAGTCAGTCATGTAATTCAGTCATAAAACACTGATCATTAACACAATTATTGTATTACACTGCCTAGTTAAATTTAATACCACACAAATGAAGAGTATAAGACAGGTGAACATTGCATTTTATTTTAGGTGGGTGCAGAGCTGATGTGGCCAGTTTAGGAACACCAAATTAACATTTCAACCCAGCCAGTACTGAAACAAAATACATGTATCTTAACAGTTTACAATGAGAACAATCAAAATTGATTAAATGACTAAGAATTCCTCTATCATCAGATAAGGTACGGCTGCAACTGATACCAACCAAGACATGTACATGCCAACAGATCTTTATGATAATATAAACACTGACTGACATACTCATTATCAGCACATTCACAGCTATGCATTCCATACATTTGGAGGCCGTCTGGCTCAGCAATTTAAATATTACACCTAAAATGCATCTGAAAAAGCCAGTACACACGTGGTTGTCCACATGAAGTTCTTCTCCAAGAGTTTAAATGGGAATAGAGGAGGGTGAAAAAGGCTGAGGACTGGTTCAGAGTCAAAATAAGTTCATAGTTTGAGCTCTCAGTGAACCTCAGTAATGTGAAGGTGTCCTCCCCTTCAGGTGATCCCAGTTGTTGTACAGAGCATACAGCCCTGACATGGCTAAACCAACAAGACCTCCTCTGGCAGCTCCTTTGAGTCCAGCTGCCAAAAAAACAAAACAAAAAAAAACATATCTATCATGTTCATTGTGAGATTTTAAGCATATAGGCACTTTTTCAGCACTTTAGTCATTGTGATTTCTGCTCACCTGTGGATTTGAAAAGCATCCCTGCTAACGTTCCAGCAGCCACTGTGTTGAGATCATCCTCTGCGCCCCTGGCCTTCTCAATGGCCACACCAAACACACTATATAAAAGAGCTGTGAAGATAAGGAGAAACCAAGATTACAACAGGTATGCATATGTTATTTAGTGAATCAGCAAATTATAATATTATCACATTTGATTTCTAGGAATGTGTGTTTTAAAAATTTTTTTTTTTTTTTTTAAGTCATTCAATTATTTTTTTCTCATGACTGATTATTGCGGTCACTTCCAAGTGCTCATGCTGGTGCCTATGATTTGAGTGAATTTCATACCCACTGATCCTAGCGTGTTGGCCCACGAGGCCCCTTGTCGTGTGACCATGTTCAAAATCCTGACAAAACATTTAAAAAAGGTCTAAATTACAACAGGATTAGTTTAATCATAATCGCTCGTCAACTTAAACTGTGTATTTATTTTCCCATTTCTTTATATTTAAATGGATCCTGAATCCTCCATTATGTACTCATACATCATAATTTTTATTTAAAATGCAAACACACTTACTGTACATTTCTGGGTTTCGACCATGCCATGTCTCTTGTTTCCTTCAGACCCATACGGAACCCATTAAGTGTGCCAAAAGCAGCACCTTTATGGAAATATGCGACAGAGAACTGGAATTAGAGCTGGTGCAGGTCAAACATGTGATGTGCTTTATAGTCTTCAGATAAACAGGCCTCACCTGTTATACAGCATCCCCCAATGGTAAAAAAGGCCAGCTCAAAGCGGCCACGGGTTTTATTTGCCCCAGTTGGCAGAATGAACTCATCTGTGTCCTAAGAGAGTGAGAAATGCAACATGAACGTGACAAAGTTCTAACACAGTATTAAAAACATAGGCACCACAGGCAACCTCAAAAACAAGTGTAATGTACCCATAAGTACTGTCATTCCTTTAACACACATATCATTTATTACAAATAACATTTTAAATCACACTTTTTTTGTCTGTTGAACCCTAAAATATATGTATGTAAACCCTGTAATCTACTCCAGGGGTCTTCAAACTGGGGTCTTTTCAAAACATTTCAGAGAGAGAGAAAAAAATAAAATAATTTACAGAAGCTTTACAGTATAATTACAGTTTTATTCAGCTTTCTAAAGACTACAAATACAATTAAATTAAACTGAAAATGTTTCTTTTATACTTATATTACTAAAAAAGTTGGTATGACAAAAGATACACTTTAACTTAATTTTCCAGACAATATTTTAATAATTTCTTTTAGTTTTAGAACAATGTCAAAGCTTATTTTTAACATAAATAAATGCTTACTATTTCTCTCACACATTTAAAATGTATATGAAAATATGTAGCGGTCTTTATATTTAAGAAAGGAGGTCCCTCATAAGGAGATCATCATTTTTGGGGGTCCTTGGCATCAAAAAGTTTGAAAACCCCTGTCCTTTAAAGGAACAGTTCTCCCAACCACTCTGACCACTCTTTAGGTCCATACAATGCAAGTGAATGGTGACCAAAACTTTGAAGTTCCAAAAAGCACATAAAAGGCAGTATAAAAGTAATCCATATGACTCCAGTGGTTTAAACCATGCCTTATGAAGTATCCAATCGGTTTTGGGTAAGAACAGACCAAAATATAAATCCTATTTACCTCTTCATCTTGCCATTCGCAGTTTCTAGGCACGACCATGATTTCAAGCTTGATTACACTTCCTAGCGGTTGACGCATGCGCAGAGTACTAGATGACACTAGGAAGTGTAATCGAGCTTGAAATCAAGATTGCCAAGGAAACTTCTGATGTCAAAATTTATAGTGAAAAAGATGATACATTTTGGCCTGTTCTCACACAAAACCAATTGGATCGCTTCAGAACACATGGATTAAACCACTGGAGTCTTATGGATTACTTTTATGCTGCCTTTATGTACTTTTTGGAGCTTCAAAGTTTTGGACACCATTCACTTGCATTGTATGGACCTACAGAGTTGAGATATTCTTCTAAAAATCTGTTCTTCAGAAGAAAGTCATAAACATTTGGGATATCATGAGGATGAGTAAATGATGAGAATTTTCATTTTTGAGTAAACAATTCCTTTCAGTCTCAAATGTTGGTGTCGACATTAGAAATGAATTAGACCTGTTCACTTTTACAATGGAAACCACAGATTGTTTGGAAATACAACTGTTACATTACTGTAACTCACCTGTACAAGGTACCGAGGGTCAACGTTGAGGTAGGGAGAGAGAGGGCTCATACCAGTCACTGAGAATTAAAGATTATACATTGAAGCAAATTTATAGATACTCCACTTTAACTCATTTGACCAGATAGTGACTGTTAAAAGAATAGTTCACCCAAAAATATAAATTCTGAATGGTAGGGAGTCTAGGGACTACAACCCCTAGCAAATATTATGGAATCACCACACTTAGAGGATGTTCACCCAGATTTTTTACTTCGTAGCAAATAAACAAATCACTTATATGACACAATACAATTTTTGTTAATAGCTGAACATTCTGGCTTTGTGAAACATCCCTCAAACAAATTATATTACATTATTTTAATTAATGGCATTTTCTTTTTTTTTTTTTTTCAGATCAAGTAGAGAACAAATTATGGAATCACATTGTAATTTGCATTTCTAAAACAAATACCAGCACAAGTCTAAAAATGCTAATCAGTCTCCAGTTAAAAGAGAGTGCTTACAGACCTTAACGAGCTGTTGGCCTTGGCTAACTGAAAGGAAACATGGCCCCTACAAGAGAGTTGTCATTTTGTCAGCTGTGTCTAAAATTTGGATCAAGTATAAACAAAATGGGAAGGTTATAAAAGGAAAACATACGGGTAGACCAAGGAAGACGTCAAAGCGTCAGGATAGAAAACTCAAAGTAATATGCCTTGAAAACAGAAACTGCACAACAAAACAAATGAAAAACAAATGGGCGGAAACAGGAGTCAGTGTTTGTGACAGAACTGTAAGAAATCGGCTGAATGAAATGGGATTTACATATAGAAAAGCCAAACGAATACCAGCACTAACACCTAAACAGAAGAAAAAAAGGCTACAGTGGGCTAAAGAGAAGCAATCATGGAGTGTGCATGATTGGATGAAAGTGATATTCAGTGAGGAATCACAAATCTGCACTGGCCAAGGTGATGAGGCTGAAACTTTTGTCTGGTGTGGTTCTAATGAAACATATAAAGATGACTGCCTGAAGAAAACAATAAAATTTCACCTGTCAGACTCATTTATGATATGGGGTTGCATGTCAGGTATATGACCAGGGGAGATGGCAATCATTACCTTAGTCAATGCACAGGTGTACATTGAAAATTTGGACAATTTTCTCATTCCATCAATAGAACATAGGTTTGGTGATGAAGTCATTTTTTCAGGATGATAATGCATCTTGCCACAGAGCAAAGAGTGTTAAAGCTTTTCTTCAGGAAAGACAAATCAACTCAATGACATGGCAAGCAAACAGTCCGGATCTCAATCCAATTGAAAATTTATGGTGGAAATTGAAAACATTGGTCAATGACATGGCTCCATCCTGCTAAGCTGCTCTGTCAACCGCTGGAACCAGCTTGATGGAGAATATTTTTTTCATTAGTGAAGTCCATGCCTCAAAGAATTCAGGCCGTTATAAAAGCCAGAGGAGGAACAAAGTACTAATTGTGTTTTGTTTTTGTTTTTTTTGTTTATTATTATTATTCCATAATTTTTTTCCTGAACATTGAGTGATTCCATCATTTATCTGTGATTTGTTTATTTGCTACGAAGTAAAAAAAGCTGGGAGAACATCCTCTTAAGTGTGGCGATTCCATAATTTTGCCAGGGGTTGTAGAAGCATCAGTCACCATTCACTGATGTTCCATTTTTTTCCTTTTACTCCATACAATGAAAGTAAATGGTGATTGAGACTGAAAATGCGGCCTAACATCTCCTTTTCTGTTCCACGGAGAGGGGAGTAAATAGTGAGATTTTGGGTGAGCTTTCCCTTAAAGTAAATACAGATGAGACACAGATTACTTACATGGTACTCCTGCGAGCTCAGTATTTGAATATTCAGGGGCTCCTCCACCGAAAAGACTACCAAGTCCCCCTTTAAGGCCTCCTGATCCAGGTGTATTATTATCCATTTCTTTATAGATTATACTGGAGAAACTGACTCACTGACCAGACTTCCGTACTGACGCGTGTGAATTTTACCCACAAGCTACACCGAGCGATTTTCTTTATCGGTAAGGTTCTGTTTAAAATATGTCCCTCGTAGATACCACTGTCATGAGATATCAAGTATTGATAATAAAAGAGTAGTGTAGTTGTTCAGCTTCTGATAGAGTGTTGCAGCATCTCTGACCTCCACATGCTGCCCTGCCGTAAAGCGAAAAGACACCGCTGACGTAAAGCTGCCGCAAAATGAGTCGCAAGATTACTGAAGATTTCAACGAACAGCCAGAAATGTTACATTAACAGTAAATAAATGTTCATTTTCTACAGCATAGCACGCGAGGTTGATGGTGATGACATCGGTTCATGAAAACACGAAGCCTGTGCACACTTAAGTGGACCTGAGTGTGGATTTACTTTAGGATTAACTGGTTGTTTTACGACATTTTGCGACCATAGAAATAGGGGGTCATGCTACATAATTAAAATGAAATAAAATATAAAAGTTCATTCGCAATAATGAGTTTGCCTTTTAAAAAAAACTACAGAATTCAGGGCAAAAATAATGGCCGTCGTTAGTACATTAACTTTCAAATATGTACTAACTATTAATATTTTTGGCCATTAAAAAAAAAAAAAAAAAAAAAAAACCTCGCCTGATAGCATACGCACATCTACTTGGTGTATCTTTTAGATCTTTCCATCTGGAAAACATCTGCTAATCTCTTAAAAAGACCAGATTTACAAACATTCGAGATAATAAACGTGTCAAAGACATCTGATAAATATTGCTATCAGAGAGGAAACATTTTATATTGCAGCACAAGCTAAAATAAATAAATAAAAAAAAGAATACTCTTACAGATGTAAACACATCAAATAGACATCTGGGTGATGTAGGCCTATGTGTGCTATCAGAGATACGTCTATTTGATGTGTGTGTTTACATCCAGAAGCATTTTTTAGGTTGTTTGCTCATCTGCAATACGTCCATGAGACGTTTCCTCTCAGATGTTAGTAAGACATTCAGCTGATGTCTTTGAGACGTAGCCTATATGATTTATGTTTGTAATTAAATTTTTTTTTATTTTTTTTTATGTTTGGCAAATGTTAACAATGTTATGATTTCCAAGTTAAATGCTCTTAAACAGACATCTCCGAGATGTATCCCCGATGGCACATGTAGGCTATATCACCATCCCAGACAACTATTTAATGTTTTAGGAGTGGTTAATGGTTACTCCTGAAAGATATGGTGCAGTTCCCACTTTGTTGGGACAATCTGGCACTTCAGAATCACAAGCTGTAAGTATGTTTGATTATTTGTGTATTTATCTGCTACCGAGAGTTCAAATGCGGAGTTTTGTGTTGTAGCTATGGTGTACACCCAGTGCACAGCTGTAGGCCTCTGTTAACCTGCTAGCTAATGTTATTGTGTTGAAATAGTTTTGCTAATCAGCTGCGGGCCCACTACAATTGTGTAGAATTATGCAGATTGTTTGTTGTTCTTACCATCATGAATAGTGATCAAGTGTGGAGATGGATTTATTTTTACAAATGGTAATTTTACGTCCGTAATCCATGGTAGTGCTCGGCTAACTTGCTATGTAATGTTATTGTTTTGGTAAGGGTTTACTATTCAGCTGTGGGCTGGCTTTTACCTAAAACTATGTAACAAAATGGTCGATCTCAAAAGTCTTATATAATTATAGAATTACAAAATGTAATGTTAAGGCCGCTATCGGTAGTCCATGGCTAACTTGCTCACTAACTCTCTAATACTGCCGGTAATGTCCAACCAGGGAGAAAGCCTCTGTTCTCCATTCATATCTTTGGTGAAAACAATTTTCCCCATTCTGATGGTTGATGTGAACATGAACTGAAGCTCCAGACCCGTATCTGCATGATTTTATGCATTGCACTGCTGCCACACGATTGGCAGATTAGATAATCGCATGGATGAATGTAGGTGCCAGATGGGCTGGTTTGAGTATTTCTGTAACTGCTGATCTTCTGGGATTTTCACGCACAACAGTCTCTAGAATTTACTCAGAATGGTGCCAAAAACAAAAGCATCCAGTGAGCGGCAGTTCTGCGGATGGAAATGCCTTGTTGATGAGAGAGGTCAACAGAGAATAGCCAAACTGGTTCAAACTGACAAAGTCTACGGTAACTCAGATAACTGCTTTGTACAACTGTAGTGAGCAGAATAGCATCTCAGAATGCTATTCTGAGATGCGGGTTGGTGCTGTTTTGGCGGCACGAAGGGGACCTACACAATATTAGGCAGGTGGTTTTAATGTTGTGGCTGATCGGTGTATGTATGTTTTAATAGAGCTGTTTAGGTTGTAGTCCAAAACCCCAGAAGAGGATCAGCATTTTCAAACCATGGGTTCCCTCTGGATTTTCGGGAAAATTATGTTTTACAGAGACAGTTTGGAAAGTGTTAGTAAGTTGGTGTGAGGTATGATTGTGTGTAATTTGTTGAATGAATTTTCAAGTATCTTGAAGTAATGTTTAACACAGACCTCATTTTACTTATATATTATAAGAACCCATAGGAAATTTCCAAGGGAGGACCGTTTATACTTAGATTAAAATAATAATAATAATAATAATAATAATAATAATAATAATAAATAAAATGAATGGAAGAGCCGTAAACTGACACCTACCTGTCGCAAATTGGTTGGCGCCTTCTTTTATAAAACAACAATTTTATCGTAGTAAATTCCACACATAGTTCTTTCCAAATGGATTTGGTTGTGTAAAACATTTTGAAGATTAGCGGACAGGCGCTCAATTCATTAAGTTTGAGCTGTTTCCTCACAAAATCTGTTTATTCAGCACACTGAAGCATCTCCTCCTTAGGCTCACTTAAAATTCTGACTGATGATGAAGCTTGTCCACTAGATGGCAGCCAATGACAAATCTTTTTTTTCCTTTCCTTTCCTTTTTTTTTTTTTCTTTTTAATTTCAAAAGTTTTCTGAAGTCACTTGAACATTTTTTCTTTCTTTTTTCAATTGATTGTTTAGTTTTGTAGAGGAAATATCTGCCTCTCACTATACTGTGTGCCAAAATAAACCATGTCCTGTTATGCGTGCATCAAATCACAAATAGTTGTTTAACACAATGAAGATCTTCTTATCCTCCTAGCTCACATGAGATTTAAGAGGAATTTGCGGTGTAGGAGAGACATTGAATCAGAATTCTATCACCATAGCAATTTTTTTATTCCCCTTTGTTTTCCACCCCTTTAGGTGGAGCCATTGTTGTCATTCTGTGAGCTCAGACTTCCTGGCATCCACACTAGATTACCCAGGGCTTTCAGTGGGAGCAGAAATGGCTCACTGTTCCCCAACAAAAAGACCATTCACAGTTAGTGGAAGGCATCCTATAGACAGCCCACAGTCCTGAAAAGAACCAGAGGCAACAGAATAGAGACTGGCACCCTGAGAAACATGGTCGCACTGGGAAATGACTTTGATGGCATGATGAATAAATCTCTCAGAATATCATTTTATCACACTTGTGTTGTATCCACATGCTTTGTGTTGGCCTCTTATTTTGAGACTTTCTTGTGCCAAAACTCAAGAACAATGCTAAGTACAAGCAGAAAACTCCGCTGGGTAACCATGGAGATGTTAAAGGAGTGCAGAGCCCCTGTTCCCTAAACTTGTTTTGAGGAGATGTGAGGACAATGGGGGTGGGGGGTTCAAAGGGGTTCTCTGAAACTTTTAGATGAAGACTTTAAAGGCATCACGCTTTTTATTTTTTCATGAAGACAAAACAAGTATGGCACATGCTGTTTTTTTGATTGTTTTGTCTTTTAGATTCATGCTTAAAACAGAAATATAAATAAAATCACTATTAGATGGTTTAATATTTTATGGCCGACTGGCAAACATGAGTGACATTTTAAAATGGGGTCACTGGCACGTCATCCTAAATATATTTAAAGGTGCTATATGTAAGATTGACAACAAATGTTTGAAATGGGTACTGCAGTCCAAATTGAAAATATTGAAGAGTTGTCTGCCCCGCCCCAGACTCGAAGCTCATGCGGGTTGCCAGAATGTTGACGCGCAAATTAGCCAACTCAGCATCCATTTTAAAGGATTTCTGGGCTTTAAGCTGTCTCCATCTTCCAAAGGCATCTCCAGTATTTATCCTTGTTTTACTACGCCTCTGGTCATGGTGGTTTTTAGACAGATGGCGAGGCTTTTTAGGTCAGGTGGAATCTGTTATTTCTGATCCAGTTCATTTGCTGGCTTCCATGGCTGCAGCACGCAGTGTTGTTTGCTTGCAAACTTGTTCAAATTTGGGAACCCGGCGGTGTTGAAATACTATTGGTGAGTGGGCAGTGGGCGGGATCGCACAGGCCAAAACATAAACAGAATTTCCATCCCGGAATGGAAACTTCAAAGTAGAATATACTGGCTGTAGCACTGTTATCGGAGAAGCCATTATTTCAACTTAGCATATTTCCTAATTCTCTAATGACATATTATGGTCATTTTATGATTTAGTACAGTAAAAATATTACATATAGCACCTTTAAGACACAAACAGTACGAAGAAATCACAGTGAGCTTGTACACACTACTTAGCTGGGGGAATCTCAAAAAGAAATGTCCGTGTCATATTTCACCCCAAAATCAAAAGAAGAACATAAGAAATTATAGTATATTTTGCATGAAGAAAATGAAACTTATTGTAGGACCTTTGTGACATTTTCTTGACATTTGAGCACATTTCCACTCATATTCTCATTAACATTATGCAATTTTTTTTTTTATAAAAATGATGCTGCCCAGAAAACAAAAATCATTATAAAATCAGTACAACCTTTTATTTAAAATCAATTATTTCAGGAAAGCTTTTTCTTGATTGCATAATTTTGTATTCTGTTTTATTGATAATAATCTCTTAATATAGATTTTTTTATATTGTGTACATTTTATAATTTTTCTTTTTATATCTTGTTTTCTCCTATGTATAGGGCCTTAAGAAACAACCTTTTAAGGCGCTATATAAAAACAAAGTTTATTATTATTATTATTTGATGCATGTGGCCAGATTATTTTCTTTATTTTATACTTTTGCTTATATGATATTATGCTTGAAATCAATTTTAATCAGTTCTGCAATCATATTCATATATCTACGTTCATGTATTCAATTCTCTATTCATTCATATCATCATTGGACTCATGTATCTATACATTCATACTACCAGTGTACTCAATTGTATTTAACTTGCATGCTGGAATATTAGGTCATTCTCTTTATATAACATTGTATGAGAGTTTGTGCAAACTCTATGACCTCCAGAGACCTCAGAGTCAGATAGACCTTAGTGTCTGGTTTTTATTCTTTATTGTCTAAACCTTGTGCAGTCGAGACACAAGATGTCTCGATTGCTTTGCTCATCTTGCTGAGCTCTGTAATTTTTGATACCTAGCTAGAACAAACATACAACAGGGTCTGTTTTGGACTTTTAGACTTATCCACAGTTTTCGCACCTCAATAGGTCAGAGCTCCCTGACATGACACCCTGAGTTATTGCCTAAAATCACACAGAACTCTTGCACTTAAAAAGGAAGTGCTTTTGCACGTACACAAAGGGTTTTAAAGACCTTAACAAATCTTTGGTTGGCAGACTAATCTCTCACTCTTTGCTCTCTGCATCTGATTCCAACTCTGAGGCCTCAGATCTATACTTTGACTTTTTCTCATTTACTTAGTTCCTTAGACAATAGTCTGTATTATTAGTTTTGTTCCAGGACTTAGTCCTTGGGTATATCTTTAGATTTATTTACTCAACATTTACAATCAAGCATTTTATTTCTGTATTGTTACATTTATTAAATATTCATATTTATTTAGATTTTATTTCATATATTAATTCTTTCAAATTAAAGTTGTTATTCCTTCTACATATTATCTGATTTATTTAAGTTATTTCCATCTGCTGGATCTCTCTGCACCATTATTATTATTACAACAAATACTACCATGATGAATACTTACTATTGCATTTTACAAATGTACATTACAATATAAGTAAAATATTAAATTTCTATTACAGTAACAAGAATGCATTTTTTTCCCCATTACAGTTGACTACTGACAGGGGTATAGTATGCTTAACTGTCCAAGTTGCTAAATATAACATCTTCTTTTTTCTTTTGACTTTGGGGTGATATA
The DNA here is from genome assembly GCF_019703515.2 of Myxocyprinus asiaticus. NCBI lineage: Eukaryota > Metazoa > Chordata > Actinopteri > Cypriniformes > Catostomidae > Myxocyprinus > Myxocyprinus asiaticus. Next base: position 10,884,991 of record NC_059379.1, read on the forward strand.
CGACTGAAAT